>NW_024039695.1:150000-409119 GCF_016077235.1 Cyprinodon tularosa
CTCTGTTCGAAAACCTAGGACGGGTCCTCCATGGACGCGGTCTACCTAGACTGGATCCTTCGAAGTCCTTGAAAATAAGGAGACTGGAAGAGTTTTGGCTGTAAATTCGACCAGGTCTACCCTTTGGCGGGTTTTACCGCCGTATGCTCTGTTGCTTAGCATACACACAAAGCAGGAAAAGAACGAATACAGAAGTTTTCAAAACTGTTTATTTATTTCTTTTTTATTGTGAAGTGAACAAAGACTACACTCACAAGAATCTAGAGTGGAATAAATGTTCCAACAGCCGGGAGCAGGACCAAATAAAATCAAATGTAATGATAGAAACCTTAGTCAGTTAAATAACCTGCTGCTGTCATTCTGCACATCTCTGATGTTGCTGCTATTTTCAAATATCCATTACTGTAAAATTGTCCATAGCTGCATATTGGTTATTTATTCCCCAGTTTTATATTGTTAAAACACTTTACAGTATTTTATTGTTTATATTTTAACTCTTCCCTATTATGTTATTCTTATACATTTTTCTAAGGTCCACGTTTGTGTGACCATTTTCAATAATCTTTCTGCTGCTGTAAATTTTCCCATTGTGGGAAAATAAAGGGATTTTCTATTCTATTCTATAAAAGGGGTAGAAAGATATAAGTAAATCTAAACAATATATTTATAAAAAATATATCTGCAAAATCTCTAATATTCAACAACAAAAAATACAAAGTTAAGCATATTGTGCAAAAGAGCAATAAAAAGATAAAAATCCTATCAGATTTATAGTCCCCACCCTGCAGATCTATTAGAATCTGTCCTTAAATTACAGCCAAACTCATTTACACAGTAACAGATTAAAACCTTTAGATAGACCAAACATTACCGCCACATATCTGACTCAGTAACCATTAAAACAACTATTTTCATTCATTTCAGACGGAACTATTCACAGAGTTGTATTATATTAAACTGAACTTCCAATTTTCACCACTGTTCACAGTGGTGAAAATCTCTGATCACAGCTTGCTTGGTCTCGCAATGAATCCTGGGATATCCAAGAATACCGAGGATACATCAGACCCGTCCTTCAAATCGGGCAAAAAGAAGGACGCATTTTAAGGCCGCATAACGAGGACTCTTGGAATCCGACCAGACCTCGGCGCCGAGCTATGACGTAATCGGCCTTCGAATCCGGTCTTCTAAGGATGCGTCCTAGGTTTTCGAACAGAGCCTATGGATATCCTGAGGAGCAGCTTAGCAGACTGACACCTGGTTCCTGAAGGGCTCAGCTTTCAGATGAGGAGATCTGTCTCCTTTTCTCAGTGTGACGAGTGTTTTCCTTCCAGACTTGAAAGGCCAGCTTATCCAGTGGATCTGGAAAATCCCAATACTGGCAAACACTGTGGCCAGGAAGTGAAGAGAGTCTGCTCCTTAAGTACTCCTCAGGAAGTGATGACCCAATAGGCTGCAGGTGTGAGGTGAGGAGAACAGGGAGCCCTCCAGATCAGCAGAGGACAATGGCACCATCTGGTGGGTGCACAGTGGAACTGCAAAAGAGCAAAACAAGCCCCACAAACTGGAATCCTAACCACTCCCACAGACTGCCACTCTGGGTCTCTGAGCAAAACCCTCAACCCCACACTGCTCCCTGGGTGCCCCATGGTTGCAGCCCACTGCTCCCCAAGGGGATGGGTTAAATGCAGAGGTTAATTTCTCCAATGTGAGATCAATAAAAGTTGATTATTAAAAGTTATGTTTCCTATTATATCTGGCGTAAAAGAAATTCCACATTTCAAATGAAAAATATTCACACCAACAGTATAAACACGGTGGTGGTGGTGTGATGGCCAGGAGTTGTTTAGCTGCTTCACAACCTGAAAGACCTGCGGTGATAAATTGAACCATGAATTATGTTATCTACTAATAAATCTTTCAGCAAATCTACCTCTGAACAGCGGTAGAGAAACAAAACAGAGTTTGGAGCGGCCTAGTCAAAGTCCTTATCTGAATTCCCATTGAGATCCTGTGGCGTGACTTTAAAAGAACTGCTTATACTAAAAAACTGTTCATTGTGACTAAATGAAAGCAAATCTGAAGTTTAAAGCTAGAAGGAATAAAATAAACTAAATTGCCCAAACGATACCATATTTGCTTAATGCATGATGAGACATTTATTCAAAGAAAGAAATACTGTGTTTGATATGTATTAAAACCACAAAAAAAGAGAAAAATAGGAATACATGAAAGGATCAAAATTCATCCCATGATCCTTCTTTTAATCGACATTAATTTATCAAACTGGTCACGGTCTATTGTTTATACCTGTTTTTTTAGAAAATGCTGAGGTTCTCTTTAAAAAAAAAAGCGCCCCTCATACTGTATACAGATTCAGGGCGATACATTCAGTTTTTTTTTGTTTTTTTTGTTTTTTTAACATGCATTTGCAATGGCAAAACACAAGGCATTTAAAAATGTATGTTTTGGGTATTTCAAAATACCTCATATCTCAAAATATTTAATTTATTTAGAGTGTCACTTTTGTATAATTATTGACAGCTGAACATGCTGGGATTGATCCGTTTGGACAGGCTTAAAAAATGTGTTTGTTTAATTATCAACAGTAAGAGTTTGAGCTCCCTCCAAAGATTCTCTATTGGGTTTAGGTCTGGGGACTGGCCAGAACCCTCATATGCTTCTCTAGAGCCACTCCTTGGTTATCCTGGCTGTGAGCTTTCATTGTTATGTTACATTCTAATGTTTTTTTTTTTGTTGTTTCCTCCTTACTTAAGGCATGTCTTGTATATGGCTAATACATTTTTATTTTACTAATTTATTGCATATTTATAAAAGTAAATAAGCTTCAGTGCCTGTGCTCAAGAAAAAAATTCTACTCTAATGACCAAAGTATTCATATTTTACTGTATCTGTACGAAAACAAAATAATTTTTAGTTGCAGATTTGAAATCAGTTTCAAGTAGTAAAATTACACTTCCTCTTTCTCTGTTACAAGAATTGTACTGTACATTCCACATTCTGTAGATTTTGCATGCTTGAACCTGTGCACTCAAACCTTTGAGTACACAAAGGAGTTGGCTGAAGTTCAGGAAGTTGTGGAATTGTATCCCATGGTTACACTGTGGGCTACATGTTACTGAAGCTTCTACCCCTAAACTAAACGTGTTACACTACTGCCACCTGCTGGTATCAAGCACTATGACTTTTGGAGATGGCGCGCTGAATCCAACCGTTGCTATGTATGGGAACCCATCCAACTGGGTTAAACTTGTAAAGTGAAAGTAAAGTGAAAGTAAAGTGCTGAAAGGCTGTGGCATGTCATTTTAGCATTTATTAGAAGCGCTATCCTCTCTTACGTTCCATTTGTTGTTCCATAAAAAAATATTCTTCTAAAATAAGATTCTTCTGGTCAAAACTACATTCCTACTTGTCTAATTTCAAATATAGGTATCTTTAATTACATATTTGCCAGCAAAACGTAAAATTAAAAAAATAATGTACTAGTAAAATTAAACTTTCAGATACCTAGAATTCTTTACAAATTCTAAGTTACCGTTTTCACATTTATTAACTTGACTGAATATATATTTCAGGTGTCTAAAATGCATTTTTTTTCAGACATAAAAAAACATAATTCTTCCTATCTAAATAAAGAATTCAGATATCTTAAATGTAATTCTTACTACTACAAATTATATCACATTTCCTATTCATATGCATTGGGTGTTTACTTCCAGATATCTAAAATAATGTTCTTCATATCTAAAACAGAATTCTGACATGCATTTTCTTCAATTTTAGACCTCCACAATACAGTTATTACTAGTCAAAATGAAAATTTAAGATATCAAGATCTAATATAATATTCTACATATCCAGAAATCCAATTATTGACATTAAAGATATATTTTTGATAGTAGAAATTTCCTTACAGATATCAACTATTGAAATATGACTAGTTAAATTGGAATTTCAGATATCTAAATTTGAATAATGCCTATACAAAATCCAGTTTAACATACAGGCATTTTTTGACTAACTTTCAAAAGAATAATGGGGTTAAGTTTTAAAATAAAATTGGCAGGCTGGCTAGTCATATTTCTATTATAGATAGCATGCTATCTAAAGCTGCGTTTTGGATAGGCATTATTAATATTCTGATATCTGGAATTCTAATTTAACTAAACAAAATAATTAGTTGATATCTGTAATGACATTTCTACTTGTAAAAATATATTTTTAATGTAAAGAACAACAATTTCTATAAATTTAGAATCTAAATTATTTTTGATATCTGAAATTATCATTATGACTAGTATTAATTATATTATAGAGATCTGATTCAGTTTTAGACATCCAACATTTTTATTTTAGATAGAAATAATGTTATTTTAGATATCTGGAATTAAAAGCCCAATACACATAAATAGGAATTTCAGTTGCACTAGTAATAATTACAGTAAGATATATAAAATGTTTATTTTGGATAGGACGAATGTTATTTTAGATTCATGCAATGGTAATTATGAATAGGAAGAAATTCATTTGAGACATCTAGATTACAGTCAAGTTATTAAATGTCAAAACGGCCTGCCATACCTACCTACCGCCCCTTCAGTTACACCTCCCACAGTTCAAATTCTGGCGCACACATAGCAATCATGGAAACCTTTGCTGTCCTATATTTTTTTATCCTGTCGGGAATTTTCATTAATGGTAAGATAAACATAAACATATACATATATATTTATCTTTATGTCATAGTTCTATGTTGATAATCAATGAGAAGCCATGTTCTTATCAAAATGAAATGCTTTGTAAGTAGCAGCAGATTATTTCATTTCATTGTTACAGAACACATGTCCAGTAATACTGAACTTTTCAATATCTTATCGTTTTTCAACCACAGACTTAAAGTATATGCAAGAGACAAATATGGAATAGTGTTGAAAACTAATTACTAAGGACCTTTATACATTCTTTTGGGGTTTTTTTGTTTTAACAAAAATATTTAATTTGGGGCTTTTTTTGTACCTGATTTACTCAGATACTCTAAAATCCTCAAAATGCATGCAACACTTATAAATAAAAATGAAAGAGTAAGTAAAATATGTTGTGGTTAGTAACTGTGAAACCTTGAATCAGAGTAAGGGTTTTATGAGGGGTTGTAAAAGCCAGGTTCAGGTTACAGTCTCCTGATCTCCTTCATACAGGTGAGGCTCTGATTCAAACCCAGCAGACTGTGTGGACAGCAGTAGGAGACCAAGCCGCTCTAAGCTGTCAGCTCAAGGAGGAAAAAGATGTCCTCCAGATCACCTGGCAGAAAGTCCTCCCTGATGGAGAGAAGAATCTCGCCACCTACACCAAGAAATTTGGTTGTAGAATGAACGATGATCTGAAGGAGAAGATGAATTTTCAGCACAAAAATCTTCAGAGCTGCTCCATGGTGATCAGGAAGGTGACGGAGGAGGATGAAGGCTGCTACAGATGTTTGTTTAACACCTATCCTGGAGGAGCTCTTATAGGCTGGACCTGCCTCAGACTCTATGGTGAGGAAAGGAGACATGCTGTGGAAGATGAAAACATCTCAGCTATCTCTATCTCTGCCCTGAGATAGCGACCTGCCCAGGGTGTACCCAGCCTCTCGCCCTTTTACAGCTGGAAATAGGCCCCTGCATCCCTAGAGACCCCAGCGTGACGGAAAATGGATGGATGGATGAATATTTCATTGTTTTAAATCTTTATAATTATGGAATATACAGTGTTGGTGTGTTATATAAAATCCTACAAAAATACACTGAAGTTAGTACCGGTAGCTGGAATATGAAGTTTAGAAAGGTAGGAAACAGTTAGTTTGAGAAAAAGGCAACGTCTGCACACTGCTAGAACATCTCACAAAGAGGAAACAGAAAACATTTGTTTATTAGAGCAGCATTTTAAAGTAATAATCGCTCCAACTCTCATGAAATCACATGATTTCTTATTTTTCTCTCCCCAGAGCTGCATGAACCCATCCTTGATATCAGGAGATCGAATGTTTCTGCAGAGTCAGTTGTGTCCTGTTCAGCCACAGGTCGACCTGCTCCCACTGTAACACTGACTGTTCTACAGCAGACCCTCAGCTTCTCCCACTACAACAGCAGCAGTGTGACCCACAGCAACGGTACAGTCACCGTCACCACCACAGCTCTGCTGTCAGCTTCCAGCAGCACACAGGTTGGATGTTCAGTGTCAGTGCTCTCTGCTGCTCCCAGAGAGAAGCTGATCACCGTTCCTGGATTTAAAGGAACATCTGGAGATGGTGAGGAACCCTTTTTAAGACTCTCATGTATGCTCAGTTCTGGATTCTGATGTTTGTTTTCTTTGACAGGTTTAAAAGAAAAGTCTGTGGATTTAGACCCGAGGGAAGAGTCTGTAGATCAGAGTAAGTTTAAACTCTATTTTTGCTGTCTGATTTCTGTTTAGTTGATTGATTCTGTAAAATTTTTGTTATTTTTCTGAAAGATTTCAACTGGATCTACGCAGTGGTTGTGGTAACTCTGGCCTGTTCTTGTTGTCTCGCAATCTTCACCTACTGGAGATATAAAACTTATAAAAACAGGTAATTTTCTCCTTTCGCCGTTTTTCATCTACAACCTTTTAAAGCATCTTAATGCTGGTTATAAACTACAACTTTTCTTCCCTCAGGGGCCCCGAGCAGAACAAAACACCATTAAGAACAACCCCTAAGGAAGGGTGAGAACATTTTCGCACAGAAAGTAATTTAGTTCTGTTTGTGATGTGGTTCTAGTTCTACCTTCAATCTTTTTTTAAATGCAGTTGTCACCAGATCTGGTATCAGTTCCTCCTGTTCATTCAGACCTTTAGTATGCAGATTTCTGCTGAATGATATAATTTCCTAGAGGCGTACCACAGGGCTCTGTTGTAGGTTGTTTTATGGATATTTTATACATTATAATCCAATCTAAAATAATTAACTGATTCCAAAAGAAGATCAAATAATTTAACATAGTCTCAATATTTTAAGTCCAAATATAATATTTATGCCAACAAGTCATTATTTATAGTTTTATATCAACCTTTAAAACAGTACATTTCTCTTTAGTTCAGTTTAAGTTATTTCATAATGCAGACAAAACTCAATGGTGCTGCTTGTTATATGTGAATATATCATATATATCCACAAGGTGGCACTATAACATAGTTTAGGCTGAAAACTTCATGAGGGAAACCAAAAAGTATTTCAATCTAAAGTCAAACTAAAGAGGAATATTGTTTATTATAATCTGTGACTCATTGTCTCATCAGGTCTTTTTGTTATCATTCTTTTCATCGTGTTTTTTCATTGTCTAACTTTGCTAACTGGTTTTATTGTATACTTTCTGTCTTTTCCAGGGCTTCTGCTAAAGTGGTCAAAACACCTTTACTGACGTTGATGAATGAGTGTAGACAGAGAACATCTACCAAGAAAAGTCCAGAAAACAATAGAGCCAAAGCATCACCTTCATATGCTCCAAAAAGGTTGTTTTCTGATGAGTCTGACAATTTAACATGAGAGTAGAAGACCCTGTTGGTTATGTTTGGTCTAAATTAGGGTTCTGTTTTATTTGATAAACCAAACACTGATATGTAGGTGAAACTGTCTGTATATTTCTCTATCTGTGTTTCTGTGAGGAACTAATCTCTGACTGTCATTTTTTTCTCATAATTCATGAACAATTATTTTTTTACAGTAGGGGACAGAAATATATTTTATATTGATAATTTCCATGTTCTTGTTAAACTGCTTTAAAATGTATTGATTTATCTGTTTAAACTATAAAGATGATTTTTCTTGTGGGAAGCCTCGTTGAAAGCATCTTTATTTTATTTACATCTACCCAAAAAAGGTTGGTATAACCTTTTCCCTTTTTTCTGTTAGGTTTATTATTTATACATCATGTGCATTGTTATTTTGTTAGTCAGATTAGACAGAGCAGAAGGCCTTCCTTCATGTGGTGGATGTCACGGTGTGTACGGAGGTCCTCTAATCAAGACAGCCTTCGTGTCTTTAAGAATACACAGGATATGGGCACATCTTGGAGCCGGTGTGATAGAGGATAGCTATCTGTAACCCTGAAGCATAGAAGCAAGCTGCATGGAGTTCAAGACATGGATGGAGTATCAGTTTCTGATACAGACAGCTAAACATCAACATGATGCAACACATAGACCCATGAGCTATAAGAAGCAGGTGATGACCTTGCACAGCTGTGGTCTCAAAAATCAATTAATATTTTTTCTGGTCAAAGTTTGTAATTTGAGTTGAGCGACTTAAATGTTCCTTTAATCCTCTCGGTCTGTCTTGTTTTACCTATAGATACATTCACCAAGCATAGGGAAAGTATTCAAACCAATTAAACATTTTCCAGAAAATCACAGTCAAACCTCCAGTGGTAAATTGTGATGTTTTTTTCTTTTAGACTTTTTACAGTTAAAATGCAACTGAAGAGTGTTGAATGCATTTTTTCAGCCCATTTCAGTCAACACTTTGTATTAACATGTTTTACTGCAGCTTCAGTAGCAAAGATTTTAGTTTAAGTCATTTCAAGATTTGCAGAAGAGCCAAATATCAGTCAGATGGGATCTGCTAGAAGTCTTGCCCCAAGCTTGGCATAAATGCATGCCATACTTTTTAATTCATTAATTTGTAAAAAAAAAAAAAAATCTTTTGAAAACAATGCATTAATTTCCATCTACTTCACATTTGAGTAGCCCTACTACTTGTGTTGGAATTACATATAATGCCTCAAAAGGTCAATGTTGTGTTTGGAAAACGCTCCATAAAATAATCTAACAATGAAGAATTTATGCATTTTAATGTTGTCGTTAGTAATTAGGACACAAACTAACACTATTATGTGTTAAATCCATCAGTTCTTCCATGGAAATGTTATCTCTTGTTTTATCTAATATCACTGTATAATTTAGTCCTATATAAACACACTTCTATCCGATCAAAGTGCTGTTAGGTAACAATCTGACAGCAAAGTGTTGATTAGGGTTCCTCCAGGCTTGTGTAATCCAACATTTCCTAAACCTGCCAGTACAAATGACTTTTACCCATTTGTGTGTATTTTCTTCTAACTTCTAGATATCCAGATTATGATTAACTTTATTTATCCCTTTGGTTTGTACCTCTGGAAAAATAGTTTTCTTGAAACAACACAACACCGAAAGACACTGTCACTCATAAACAAAGAGCAATAAAAAATGAAATGAAGGAAAAGATGTAAAATTAACCAATAAGAGTAGAAAATGAAAATAGAGATGCGCATTTATAGTATAAATATATGGAACATAATAAATAAGCATATAATTAAACTAATATAATTATCTATATCAGGCAGCATGGTGTTGCAGTGGGTAGCACTGCTGCCTTGCTGCAAGAAGGTTCTGGGTTTGATTCCTGGGCCGGGGTCTTTCTGCATGGAGTTTGCATGTTCTCCGTGTGCATGCATGGGTTTAGTCTGGGTACTCCGGCTTCCTTCCACTGTCCAAAAACATGACTGCTAGGATAATTGGCTTTTCTAAATTATCCTTAAGTGTGAGTGTGTGTGAGCATGGTTATGTGTCTTTTTTTTGTCTCTATGTTGCCCTGCAACAGACTGGCGACCTGTCCAGGGTGTCCCCCCGCCTCTCATCCACCGTAACCCTGACAAGGAATAAGCGCGAGAAAATGGTGGGGTGGGTGGAAATATCTGTATCTCTACAACAACAAAAAATTCCCCTCTAGATGTCTGAAAAGGATTTAAGACCAGTAACCAATTGTTACTGGTGGCTTTTTTTTATTATTTCACATATCAAAAATAAAGAAAACATTCCAGATAATTTCACCAAAAATGTATTATTAGTAAAAATGTAATTCCAGATATCTACAACTGCAGGTTTATTAAGAATTATTTAGTTGTGGATTTCCTTGATTGCCATTCTTCCTATATCTTTGCTGCTTACATAAAAAAAAAAAAATGTGTGCAAACGTTGTTACATTTATCAGTTATGGACATATATGTGTTATGGAAAAATGTACTTTTTGTACATATCTGATATTAAGTTCTTACTAGTAGGATTCCAATTTCAGATCGTCTAAAATCAAGACTGGCTGCACACTGGCTCAGATTAGATTAACTTGCATAATGGCCATCCAATAAGTTCAATGTTAAGCTGGTTGTTCAATCTTAGATCAATAGTATATTTTTCCTTCATAGGTTGTTTTTCTCTCATTAGGGATTGCCACCTTGTAGTTTGCATGCCTCAATGACCTTAAAAGAACTTTAATTGCAGCTTCGCTTCAGGTGGGACACTCAAACTGAGCAGTGTAGAGGCAATCCATTTATGTCAGGTTAGACACAGTTTATATAATTTAATTTATTTAATTCACTCAATAATATTCAAAAGCAGTAGAAACTTATATCCATCCCCTATTCAATTTTCAAGCTTCTTCCATAAATTAACACTTTTAATAGAAATTTATCTTTCCATTGTTGCCTTTCTGGATCAAACTCTTCAGAGCCCCATTTTTTCAATGCAGGTTAGTCAATGACTATATGTAATGACATTTCTACTAGTAGAGATATAGTTTTTAACTAAGAAATTTAATTTCTGGATGTCTAGAATATTATATTCGCTTATATAAAATGGTCAATATGAACAGTATTAAATGAAATAGGAGATCTGAAATTAATTTCAAGACATCTAGAATGTTAATTTTTAATAAGAGGACTGTCATTTTAGACATCTGAAAGTAAGAAGCTCCATTTTTATGAATGGGGGGAGAGACATCATTTGGAGTAAGAATTATATTCAAAATATCTGAATGCTCATGCCAGATGGGAAGAAGGTTATATTGGATGTCTGGAATGTTTGTGTTGACAACAAAGGATTTTATCAAATACATATTCACACAAGATAATAAATGTAAAAAAAAAAAAAAAGACCTATCAAAATTTGAAAAGATTTATATGTCTCTGAAACTTTATCGTTACTTGTACAATTTAATTTAGGGTTCTGTTAAAAAAATATGTAGCTAATTCAGGACAGTTAAAACTACAGGTCTGACGAGTAGGACTGGTTGTGACGAGGAAGTAGTTTGTTTGCTTTGAATAAATGCCATAATTGCCTGCCTTATACAGCGTCACTTCCGCATTACGAAGTGCGAATGTGGGTTTTATCTCAGCTGCAAATCATCAGCGACGACGAGAAATATGAGGAGGGGTTAAGAATCGCAAAATGCGAGCCGATGTTTTATTTAACTGTCTTTTATTGAACACCATCCTTCATACAGGTGAGGGATTATTTTTTATATATTTTTTAAACTAAGTATGTTTTTTGAAATATTTACAAACTTTTTATTATGATTTAAAGTAAAATTGCCAAAGGGTTGGCATCAACATAGGTGGATGTTAATTAAAAATTGAATGATCAGTTTAGCCCTACAGTGAAGTAAAGGCTATTTGTTTTTTTTTTTAAACGAAAGCAAAAGTGAGATTTTTTGCTGGTAAGAAAACTATCCAGTAAGGATCCTGTGTTGATATAATAAAATAAATAAATAAAATAAAAATATCCAGAAAGGTTCATACAAGAAAATACTTATTTCCCATATCACTGAAATGTTGATGCTATAGTGTTCCTTCATTTAGTTAATTATTGTAGTATAACAGGAAGTAAGATGGACCTAATCCAGCTTTGTTTCCACAAAAGAGCTGCTGACTATATATATATATATATATATATATATATATATATATATATATATATATATATATATATATATATATATATATATATATATATATATATATATATATATATATATATATATATGTATATCAAATGGTTTGTTTTCTCTTCATCTAGAACTGTTTTCTTTTTTGTTTGGTTTTTTATATTAAGCTTTAATCCTTGTTTCATCTAATTTAGCCTCCTGATTTACTCCCAGGTTTAGTCCATTGCTCAGTCTAGATGAATAATCTCCCTTAGGATTTTAGGATTAATTAAACCAACAATAAACTAAATTAAATTCTTAAAGCTTCCAGGTTTGCCTCTCAAACCCATAGGAGATCCACAACAGAAAAGAACCATTGCATTTTAATTTTCAAAAGATCAGCCAAGAAAACACCAACCACATACAGAGAGGATGTGCAGAACAACTCAGTTATCCAGGATTGATAAAGGAGGGACCAGAGGGATGTAAAGGTCCATTAAATATGTTTAAACACATGTACCAAAATGAAACATCCACAGAAATGCTGTCTTGTGTTATGGTGAGTTTTTATAGAATCTAAAGCCTCCTATAAGGTCGGAATTGTCAACTGTAAAAATATAATAAGATAATGAGTTAAGATTTTGAAGCCTTAGCCTATTACCAAATATTCATACTAAGTGTAGTTTGCACGGTTCCTGCATTAGTGCGTAGGTTTGCATAGGGACCATAGGGACATGTCCCTACCAAAATTTTGGACCGACCTATTTGTCCCTACCAATAATTCGATGTGAATAACATTTTTTATATAACATGTTTACAATTTACAATTGAGCGTGGTGGATCACACACAGCCACTGTGTGAGCAGCTGCAGCTGCTGCTGCCGCTCCGACTGAATCCTGACCGGTTTTTCCTGTCCTTTAAATCAGTAACTATGCGGTTTAGCTCCACTCTCATTGGTTGTTCTGCCTCAAGTTCCGCCTTCTCTCTTCCTGATTGGCTGTTTTCTATACGAGCGTGTGCGTGCTTAGAGCACGAAATAATAATTTTATTCACGCTAGTTTCTTCAATTAATATTAGGCTACAAAACTAGTCCTGATGAAAAAAAACAAACAAAACGTATCTACACTAAAACACGTGAAAGCGACTGATTGCTGGTTCTTAGCCACAGCCGACTGAAAAAGAAAATATGAGGGTTTCCCTTTTAACAATACTTCATTGCAATTACTGTTTTAATTTTATGACGACCCTTTGAGGCAGGTTTTATTTCTTTTATAGAGTATAACAACACGACATGGCGCGTAAACATCTTATATTTTTGTTTAGAAAGCCTATAGTTGCTATTTCTTTGACTATTTCTACTTTTAAAAATATTATATAGCCAATAACAAACAGAGGAACACTATTTACATTGATTTTATCTCACATAGATTTCCACATAGTCCATAAGTTAATTAGTACAAACATTAGTGTTTGAATGTTAAATAAAACATTTTTGAATCCGGCTGTTTATTTTGAATATTATTACATTACAGACAAGATGGTGTTATATTTTCTTTTAATAATTGTTAAAAGTGATTTTATATTGGAATAAATTTAGTCCCATTCTTAGTGTTGTGTTTTGTAGATGATGCCACTAAATGTAAATACAATAAATGTATTTGCGTCCCTTGAATTTGTCATTTTGCGTTGGTTCATGATACAGAGAGAGCATTTAAAAAATAAGAGTGTTTCACCTGTTTACCTTTGCACAATTATATATCTTCAAAAGAAAATGGAGGATAAATCCGCGGGCATATTTAGACTATATTTGGTTAAATAGGCACATATTTACCTACTGTCTTAGTTACTGGTAAGTTTAAATGCAAACCTTTTCAAAGTGGAAAAAAGGCATAATTCCTCATTCATCAGAGCCGGTGATGCTTTTAACATTGATAAACAGCATCTAGTGTGTGTAGTGCTTATAAAATTAGTATAAATGTAGCAAGAAATTCTGCCTTTCTCTTTAAACGAAATGCATCCTGATGCTCACGTCAAGCATAAAAAAGCAGGCACAATTTTGCATTGGTAAAATGAAATTAATGAAACTCTGGACCAATAAGGTCCCTAACAAAGTGGAAATCGAACCTACGCCCTTTATTAGTGCCAGTAATCCAGTAATAACTCATTTATTTCGCATTGTTTATTTTACCTGAGCTGCATATAATTATTAATAAACACAGATGTTAGATTCTTAGTTTACAGTAGATGCAAGTATTTTAGTAGGGCCCATAATTTTAGTTCATTTCAGGAGGGCACTTTTTTGTCCAGAAGAGAAAAGGGCAGGTGCTCTAGCACCACATAGTGCCCCTCTGTGGACGTCACTGATCAGATTTGTAGTTCACGCACTGCACCAAACCAATTTGCAAAGGGACAGATAAAACCTTTTATAAAACAAACATTACCTGCCACATATATGACTACCTAAACATTTAAGTTAAATATTCTATTAATTTAAGACAAACTTATTCACATACTTGTATTATTCCCCCTGTTAGTGGGGAACAGAAGGGGAACAGACAGGACATAGCTGGGTATGGGGCATTGCAGGCTGCCAAAAGAAGCCAAACGACCCCCATTCCACTCGTTCATCCTTTTAAATTTGCATGTTTTTTAAACAAAAACAAGGCTTTGTTGGGCTACTGTATAAAGCCTCAAACTCAATGCTATTTCTAACATTTTAAATCAAAAAAGGTTCCTGGATGGTAAGTGACACATATTCAAAGTTGGAAACAAAGTCAAGTGGATTGTTTTGGGTTTTTTTTTACTTTTTTTTTTTTTTTACTGGATTTGTATTATTCAGACTTTCAAGAAAATGTCAGATACAGGACAAAAAAAAATAAAATATCTGCATTGTGAACGTCCCTCCAGCATGTGAATCTAAGACCTTTTAGACCTTGAAACTCCTATACCATGCTAAGGTTTGGGTTCAATGAAGTTATATCTCACACACATCTCTGTTTATCCCATCATCTGGAAAAAGAAAACATTGCACAAGTGCAAACTTACCAGGAGAGGTCTCTGCCATGTTTGCTGTAAACCTAACAACATCCATCACCTTGTATGCTAAAAACATAGTGGCATGGGCATCTTAATGTGATTTGGGTACTTTTCTTCAAAGGGCCAGGAAGCTGATGAGAGATGATGGTAGAGTATTAATTCTAAAGACATTCTTTTTTTGTTTTTTTTAGGTCAGTTGGCCCCCATAAAAACAAGTAAGACTGTGTGGGCACCAGTGGGAGGCCAAGCCTCTCTGAGCTTTCAGCTCACTGAAGATAAAGATGTCCTCCAAATCACCTGGCAGAAAGTCCCTTCCAATGGGGAACTAAATCTCGCCACCTACACCAAGAAATATGGTTACAGAGTTAGAGCTGGTCTTGAGAAGATTGATTTTCATTGTGAAAATCTTCAGAGCTGCTCCATGGTGATCAGGACGGTGATGGAGGAGGATGAAGGCTGCTACCAATGTCTGTTTAACACCTATCCTAGAGGAGCTCTAATTGTCAGGACCTGCCTCAGACTATATGGTGAGTAAAGCAGTCATGCTGTGGAGCATCAAAACATCTGTAATGGCTCTTTTCTACACAAATGTGATCTTGCATACCTTTTTTTCCTCATCCCAGAGCTGCATGATCCCATCCTTGATATCAGGAGATCGAATGCTTCTGCAGAGTCAGTTGTATCCTGTTCAGCCACAGGTCGACCTGCTCCCACTGTAACACTGACTGTTCTACAGCAGAACCTCAGCTTCTCCCACTACGACACCAGCAGTGTGACCCACAGCAACGGTACAGTCACCGTCACCACCACAGCTCTGCTGTCAGCTTCCAGCAGCACACAGGTTGGATGTTCAGTGTCAGTGCTCTCTGCTGCTCCCAGAGAGAAGCTGATCACCGTTCCTGGAGTTAAAGGAACATCTGATGATGGTGAGGAACTGTTTTAAAGTTATTAGGATAACTTTGTTGTCATTGACCGACTGCGTCTTGCAGTAGTAATCAATACCCTTGGACTCTTGGCAGCAGTAATACTCTCAAGTGGAATGTTCAAGTGGAAAATGTGTCTCTGCAAGTCATCAGTTCTTCAGTGAAATCATAGATGAATAACAATTTTAATAAAAACCTATCAAATAATCAATTTATGTAGATATTAGTGCTTGTAAAGATCTATTTTAAGCAGAATGTTTATTGATACAAGTAGGTAAGTAATGACGATGGATAATATTTACGCCCCAGATCTCAAAACTGAAAGAATTTTATTCACTATACCTTTTATTTAGAAAATATGGATGTTTTGCTCGTTAATTTTCCTGTTGGAACAGTGTAGTTTGACCCTGAGGTTCTGGTGCCTATCCCCTTTCGACCACCCCTAATTGTACATTGGTTATTGCCTGGCCACACTTGTAGAAATTTTCTGGCTACGCCTCTGACAAAGAGAAACTGAAATGGGGATTTTATGTGATGGATTAATACAGCTTAGAAAGACTCACACAGAAGATGGGCAACTATAGGAAGTTTTACTGGCCTGAGAAATACAGATGTTGGTGCATAGGCCCCAGTTGTAGTCTTTAAGCAAAGATAACTACTATACATTAGCATATAAATGCGAATAGCTACGTTTTCTTCCCCTTAGACCTATCACTGCTGTTGGAATAGAGGCTAAAGGAGACAGGGAGCCAGATGAAAAAAGGATGATGCGCACGCTCATCATCCTTGTTTTCATTATAGATTGTGATTCTGAAATGATAAAATGTGAAAAAGTTTAGACGTCATGAAATATTTTGACAATCAGCCAGTTTATTTAAAACAAAGCCCATATGTCAACAATGAGTGGTGAGGTTGCTTGTGGACCCAGATGCAGAAACGAGTGAAGCAGAGATGAGTTCTGAGAGGTTTAGTTGCAGACCATAGGTAGCAGAGGCAGAAATCCAACTTAAAATATTAAACGAACCAAAACCATGGAGACATCAGGGGAAAACGAGCCTGAGGACCCGGGGAGAGACGAGCTGAGTAGACAAGAACAGCAATGAGAAGGAACCAGCACTGAGTGACTGCAGAGGTGGAGTATTTAAGGAGAACAAAACAAAGGATGGACTAACGAGCTGAATGGGGAGCAGGTGTGGGTGGAACTTGCAAGAGGGAATCCAAGGGGAAACAATTATAAACATGATTTCTGGTCCTCCTATTGGAGGACCAGAAATCAGTTATATAACCTAAAATCCCAAATAAATTAATTTAAGGTTGTGGTTAAATTTGGGGAAAATGTAGAAAAACTACAAAGCTAGAACTAAGTGGTTCTGTTATTTAATCTTTGGACAGGTTTGGACAAAGACTCTGGACCTTATTACAAAGCTATTGGTAAGTTAATGTCTTGGCTTTGTGGCATTTTTATTCAGCCATATCTTTAACATCTTTGCTCTTTCTCTAAAAGAGTTTGTTTGATTGTTGTGGTGTTCTGCTTCGTGGCTTTTTTACCAATTTCCTGGCACAGAAGAACAAAACAGAACAGGTACTACTATCAGAGAGTCTATTGGTTTCGGCTATATTGTTGTTGTTGTTCTTAAACCCTGCATGTGTCACACAGGAGGCTTCAAAATGTGGAAAAAAATGGAACCCAAAGAAGAATTACTCAGTAAGTCTCTAGTTTGATCATTTATCATTACTAAAAGTTACCTATTCTCCTTTTTTCTGTACTTATTGATATTTTCATTGATAGTTCAGGAAATATCACATTCACTTTATTGATGAAATTTTGAGGATTTTTCATTTCAAAGCACTTTTTTCTTTTAAGGAATGAAGAATATCCTCTGCTGCAAAGAAACACTGAAGAAAAGACATGTAACCAGAGAAAACCCATAAAGCAAATTTCAACACCAGAAGCGTCATCACCACCTGATTTTGAAGGCTTTCCATCTAAAGATAGACTTAAAAGATTGAAAAAAACAAAATCTTTTTAAAATATTTATTTGTGAAATGCACAATGGTAAGCTTTCCACGGTGCATGTAGACACTGTGGTTGGGGTGAGGTTTAGAACTAAAGTTGAATTGAGTTTAGTTTAGGGTTAGGTAGGTGTTGGTAATAGTTAGTTTAAGGGTCTGGATTAGGCAATATAAGTTAGTGGGAAATGAATTGAAGTCAATAGAAAGTGCCTACAAGGCTAGTGTGACACAAAATGTTGAAGCTATAACATTAAATAAATCAGATAATAAATCTATAGTAGACTCCCAAACTGTAGGTTTCATGAAAAGCTCAAGCTGTGAAAAAAAAAAAGAAAAATGATTGATATTGAAGGCAAACAGCCTCATGCTGTCTCTAGAGTTATGTCTGAGGATGTGTTTTTAACGAGATGTGTGCCCCTTTCAGAAGCGCTGCGATCTGTAACGCTTAGCAAATTCTCTGGTCTGAGTAACATTACAATTTATGTCAAATCCTGTTGTCATCATGGTTATTTGATACGAATAGATTATGAATTGTTATTTAAAGAGTTTGTCCCAAGTTATCTCTTCTTGAGAAAAGAACCAGAGAGAGAATGCTGAAAGGTGTAAACACAAAGCTTTCCTTTACCTTCATTGAGTCACTTTGCTGTTTCCACCAATCCTCTGTTACAAAGGACGATGACCACTTTATTGTTTGCTGCGATGTCAAGTACCGTTGTCCCTTCCTTGTCATTCAAGCCACTAAATAAGGTAAACATGCCCACTGTTATATTCAACACTAGCAAAGGAATAACGTGAAGTTACGCAATAACAGTATATCAGGAAACAAGCGTAGCGCTAACGTCTGCTGGGATGGTGACCTCATCTGCCGAAATTAAACTTCTGTTTACTGTGCTAATAATGACTGAAATATAGAATTTATTCTCATAGAAGCTTTTCAATGGGTTTAGTAAAATCTACCAAATCTATTTTTGCTGCATTGTATTTTAACCAGATGTGGAGATTAAAACAAAACTGTTGCATGAAGACTTAAATTCATGAGTGACAGACTCTATTGGAGGACCAGAAATCATATTTTTTATGATTTATTTTTATGAATCTTTATTTCTTTTGTCACTGTACGTTTTGTTTTAAATAAACTGGCTGTCACAATATTTCATGACGTCTAAACTTTTTCACATTTTATCATGTCAGAATCACAATCTATACTGGGTTTTGGGGTTTTTTAGATGATAAACCGAAAGGAACTAGTAAATAATCATGTACTGAAAGGGAAACTATGTTTTACAACTTCTAACAAATACTCATGATGATTCAACAAAGATGTTGAAAATCTTGTCAAGCTTTTCTTTAATCTTACAATCGTGCTTCATCGCACCAAAAATACCTTTCACTAATAGAAACTTTTCAGATTTTATATTTTTCTAAATATTTTTAAACTACCTATTCATTTCGATCCACTTCAAAGTTAAGTACTACTTCAAATTGGTCTTTCAAATAAAAATACTAACAAAGTACACAAACTGGTTGTGGTTTGAAAATGTGACAGGAGTTTCAATACTTTAGAAATGTCTTGTAAAAGTAAATCAAATACCTTAAGAATAAATATATATATTATATGTTTTTTTTATAAGTAATTTGGAGACGAAATTCACAAGATTTCAGTTTCCGGTTTGATCAGATTTTCTATAATTAGATCCTATATAAAATATCTTTAAATGTTTTGTTTAGTAGTAATCTTAAGAAAGCAAAGTGAAATTTCTCAGTATAAAGTTGGGATGTGTTTAATCAGGGAAGTTTATGACTCAAATTGTTATAAGCAGAGATTCATTTTGTAGTTTAAGGCTGTTTTGTTTCAGCTGCATGTCATAATCAAAGAGACTCTTAATGGGTCTTTGAAAACTGTGGCTGATAATAAAAACACTTATTCTAAATTTAAGGAAAAGAAGGGTATTTGCCTGATGTATTGGGATGTTTCCGTCTGTCTCGCTATTATTAAAGCTCCTAAACTGTTCCTGTGACCATGACAAGAGTATTTACCTAGAGACAAGAAATGATTTGTTTTTATTAACCAAAGCAATCATTTGCTTATACTTTTACAAGCTTCATTCTACTTTGGTCCTTAAAATATTATGGTTGATTAGCTTTTAATTAAGATTTGATCATTAAAACACAATAATGTATTTTATTTATTAGATGTTTTTATTGACCAGATTATGACCACCTGCTGCAGGTGATGACTGAGTCTTCTTAACACATAGGTGATGCTCAGAGCTATTACTCTTATTTGCAGAGTGAGTTGTGTTTTGATAACCATGGCCTTATTTTGTGGTCTGTCAACCATCATCTACCTGAGATACAAAGAAAGCTGTTATTTTTTCATTTAGCCTCTTTATCCATGACCTATTAAAACCTCCTCATACTGTACATTAACTATAACTAAACTATAGTGTAATCAATAACAAGTTTTTATTTTGTTGCAGTCTGATTTTTTTCTTAAATTCTACCATTTGGTTCTGTGATATGATAGAATTGAATATCTCAGAAACAAAAGTTGCATAAAAGATCATTTGAATTGTACTAACCCTTCACTCTGTCTGCAGAGTTTTTGGCTGGGGTTTTGGTTCCACCTAGTGACTCTAATCCCTCTGAACAGAGCAGGAAGTGTGTTTGGGTTTCAAAGTTGCGTCAACAGCGACCTGCAATAATGATCATCTATCTTTTAGTAAACACAGTCCTTCAGACAGGTGAGAGCTGATTTCCTTTGCTTGTTTTATAAGCATCCATCTTCTACTTTTACTAGTTTTAGGTTATATTTGCATACTAGCGAATGATTAGAAACGATTTTGTAAGTAAGTCAGTGTTTACACCAAGATAGCTGGATATTTATTTATTTTTTATATAACCACTTAAGTCAGTTAATCTTCAATCAAAGACATTAAAGCAAAACTTTGAAATAAGCACATGATGTCCTTCCTTAGATAAAAACTCAGCTCTTTTATATAAATGAGAGAAAGATCCATCTGATTAAATGACTTTATTAATCATTTAGTTTGTTGTAGTAGACATCCCTTAAATGCATTAATCTTAGTTGTCGTAATACAGTTGCTGAGAAGGAGCTGTCTAAAGGGAAACATTAAGCTCGCACAGGAAATGTTTTTATATTTGCTGAAAGTGAAACTTTTCTCTATATACAGAACTGGGACCTTGTGTGGTGTTCCAGTTCAGAGCAATTATGCAAAGCAAAAGGTTCATATAATTGTAAAAATTCTTACTTCTTAATCAATTAACTAATTACGGTCCTCATTTGTAACTGTTTGACAGGAACAATTCTAATCTTTAGGGTCAAGGACAACAACAATAATCTAAGCTTTGTTCAATCGATCATCTGAAAAATGAGACAGGTGCAAAACCATCGAGACATGGTTGTAGATGAATGTTGTCCAGGAAGATTAAACTAAAACCTAACTTTTCAAAAAGCATATCCTGCGGATATTGAAAAACCTTCATCATATGCAGGTCCCCAAGCTGAAATATAGTGGTGGCAGCAGCATGCTGTGGGTCTGCTTTTTCTTCTTTTTTTAGCAGGGCTGTGGTGGAGGTTCAACTTCCAGCAGGATAACAACAATTACATCAATGTATGTGTCCCAGTGACATTCCAGAGATAAGTCTATTAAGAATGAGTGGCAAAGCTTGAAAATCCAAATCTATAGTTGCTCTCCATCCAGTATGACGAAGCTTTAGCTAATTTGGAAGCAAAGAATATGAATAAATATTGTGAAAATGGAACAGAAAAGTCCTGGCTCTACTGTCACTGTGTGGGGGACAGGTGTGTTGTACGAAATTTGCTATTAAAGCATACAGATAAAATCACTATTTGCAAAATAACTAAAGTCTTTACAGTTTCTGTAAAGGGTAAAAACACATCTGAGAAATGAACAACACTGCAATCATTAATAAAAATAACTTGATTTGAAAAACTGATTAAATTTGATGTATCAGAAGTTTTATCCAGTTTGACTGATTAAAATAGAAACCACAGTTTTAAGTCTTTTATTTTGTTTTTCCGTGGGCTCCTTTGACATTATGACTCCAAGCCAAAGACCTAGATAATAACCCAACAGATTTGCTTTCATGAGCAGACCATTATGGTTGTTGCCATAAAGGTTCCTGTCTGTACTTATATATGAAACTTTATTAAAAAGCATTTAGTGAATACAATAGAATGTAAAGCACACAACGATGGAAAATGAGAGGGGATAAAAATGGAGGAGAGAGAAAAAGAGATGGAAAAGAGAAAAAACAAAACAGCATAATAAACGAACACAGGAGATACAGTATACAGTGACATCTAGAACCCTGCTTCTACGCCTAAATGAGATAGAAAACGGAAAATAAAGCAACACCAAAGAGGAAAAAAAACTAAACTAAACATCAAACTAGCTTTAAGAAGAAGTATTCCTCAAATATCCAGTCAATAGATGTGTGATGAAAGCTGAACCTATTGAGATTACACATTCAGGGTTGTTTATATCTATAGCTGCAGCTTAGTATTTACTATAAGTGCATATCCATGATACTTTGTGTTATTCTGGCTCTTAAAATCACTGTAAAATTGATCAATCTTGTGCTTTGAATGGATCAAAATGTGAGTTTAAGTCCAGAGGTTGTCAATACTTTACAAGATTAAATATTTTTTTCATTATTAATGTCGTCTGCAAACCATATCATTTGAGTAGAAGGTTTGACTTCAAGTTAATGATTCAAATTGCAATAATGATTGATATTTGTTCTTTATGCTCATTGAACAGATGTTGTTTTACAGATGTTGCTTTATGCTGTTTTAATAGCATTTAGAGTCTGAAAATTTTTGTTTTAGCTCACTTGGCTCTAATAGAAACAGAGGAGACTGTGTGGGCAGCAGTGGGTGATCAAGCCTCTTTAAGCTGTCAGCTCACTGAGGATAAAGACGTCCTCCAAGTCACCTGGCAGAAACTCCTCCGAGATGGACAGAAGAATCTGGCCACCTACACCAAGAAATATGGTTACAGAGTGAAAGTTGAACTGATAGAGAAGATGGATTTTCAGTGTGAAGATCTTCAGAGCTGCTCCATGGTGATCAGGAAGGTGATGGAGGAGGATGAAGGCTGCTACCAATGTCTGTTTAACACCTATCCTAAAGGAGCCCTGATAGGCAGGACCTGCCTCAGACTCTATGGTGAGGAAAGGAGACATGCTGTGGAGCACCTGAAGGAGATGAATAATCATCTTTCGATATCACAGATGTTTTTTTCTCCTCTCAGAGCTGCATGATCCTGTCCTTGATGTGAGGAGATTAAATGTTTCTGCAGAGTCAGTTGTGTCCTGTTCAGCCACAGGTCGACCTGCTCCCACTGTAACACTGACTGTTCTACAGCAGAACCTCAGCTTCTCCCACTACAACAGCAGCAGTGTGACCCACAGCAACGGTACAGTCACCGTCACCACCACAGCTCTGCTGTCAGCTTCCAGCAGCACACAGGTTGGATGTTCAGTGTCAGTGCTCTCTGCTGCTCCCAGAGAGAAGCTGATCACCGTTCCTGGATTTAAAGGAACATCTGATGATGGTGAGGAACTGTTTCAAAGTTATTAGGATAAGTATGTAGTCATTTACTGCCAGTGCCTTACTAAGGAATTAGGTAAATCACTTAAGGTAATGTACCCTGGTTTTCATATGATGGATCATCACTAATCAGGGCTTAGAGGAAAAAAACAAACTGAAGATGCAGAATTACAAGTTTTTCCTACAGACCATTTAAGCAAACCTTTAGGAGAATGATCTGGTAAGATGAGACTACAGTGGAGATGGTTTAGTATACATGCAGCATCCTGTGTGAAGAGGCAAGCTAACACTGGAGGTTACCAAGTGGTAAGACATGGTGGTGGAAGCATCATTCTGTGGGGAGGATTTTTAACATCCACAGTTGATGGAAGGAGGGATGAACTTAAATTCAAGACATCCTAGAAGGATTTTGCTGCAAAATACTTTAGACTGGAGTAGAAGTTTCCAGAGGATTTATGTGTCAGAATGGTCTAGTCAAAGCATTGAGCTAAAGTGAACTGAAGATCTGTTTGATTTTCAGATGATCTGAATATGTATGCTCATCTAACGTAGGATTTTATTTGTCCTACCACTTTATAAATGATAGACTTTGAGTTTGTCAGTCACATATGATCACCATATAATAAACTTTTTTAATTTGTAAAAATTCTAAGGAATATAAAGCATAGACTGATGTTTACTGAGTGGTTCTGTTATTTTATTTTTTTATAGGTTTGGATGACTCTGATTATGACGTTAAACGTAAGTCCATCTCCACGCTTTGTAGCATTTTTCATTCAGCCTTGTCTCCAACATATTTTACTTTTTTCTCCCTAGGATGGAGTTTCATTTTTGCAGTTTTTTTGTGTGGAGCTTTAGCAGCTTTAATCTCCATGTTCCTCCGTAGAAGGAAGAAGCAGAACAGGTACTACTATCAGACGGTTTAAAGGTTTTACCAAATGTGGGTTTGTTTTGTCCTGCTTCCTAAATCCTCCATGTTTCACACAGGAAGCTTCCAATGGAACAAAAACCCGAAGAACAAACCAATAATATTCAGTAAGTTGCTCAATTAATATTTTTTATCAACAACACAGATATAAAAGTGTTTACAGCCCACTGTTGCCTAAGGGGATGGGTTAAATGCAGATGTAAATTTCTCCAATAAAGTTCAATTGTTAACAAAAACATTAAATAATAATAGATTGGCTGCTGCAGTTGCTGCTAAATTGGGACCTGAACATTCAGGCAGCACGGAGGGTTTATTTGTAACATTTTCACTGTAAAATCAAACAACCTGCAGCTCTAAAGTTTAGAAACATGTTTTATTCCCTTTTTTTGAACTAATGCTCTGTTTCAAAGGAAGACGGTTAAATCATTGTGTGAGCTGCAATGGAAGGAAGCATTTCCTGTAATCATTTGTAGATCTTCTCTTTGTCCTGACAGACACTTTTATACATCAAAATTCATTTACTCCTCTGTAACTTCAGAGTGTTAGCTGTGAAGAAAGTTCTGCTCATTTTATTTTATATATTTTCATGTTAATCCCATTTGGTGTCATTTATTACTATCTAAACTCAATAACTGTTTATTACCAATTTTAACAGGTTCTATTTAAATTATGGTTGCAACTAACGATTATTTTGTAAATTGATTAATCTGTTGATTATTTTTTCGATAAATAATTGGATAGCTAAAGATTTCTTAGAGAAGACTTTTTAGTGAAATTAAACCAGGTGAAACTAAAACTCTTCCACTTGAGGAATTCTGGATAGAGCATAATGACAGATGAAAAATATTTTTATCTTAAATGCAAACACAGTACAATTTTGGCATAATTACTGCTCTAATTGGGTTGCTCTGTCAGCTAAAGGCACGTTTTAGAGTCTCTATGCTCCAGTTAAAGATTATTTGATTACTAAATTAGTAGATGGTTATTTCAGTAAACGATTAATCATAATTAATCTGCTTAACAGTTTAAGCCCTAATTTAAATTAATACCAACTGGATTTATTCCAGTTTAATCTTCTCGTTTTATTCCAGATAATTTCTGGGTTTGCACAGAAATTATTCAACATTTATTCTATTTCAAACCTGATCACATCAGTTCCTCAACCTTTACAGACAAAAAAAAAAAAAACTCCATGTTTATAAGTTTTGTTTCAAGTAACTTATCATTAGATAATAGATAAACAGCGACCCCAAGTGGATCTATATCAAAACGACCAGGAAAAAAACAAAACATGTTTGTAAATGTCATTTTTTACCTACAGGTGATGCTCATGTAAGCAAAAAAAAAAAAAAGAAAATCATGAAAAAGTTTTTAAGAAATAGACATTTTGCCCAAAGCAATAGCTTCTCCTTAAAAAAGCTGAATATTTTCATCAAATTCTGTAACCCTAACTTTTTTGCTACCCATCCTTATTCCGTTTCATCTCAATTACTAATCGGTCCTTTGAAATATTTCATAATTGTTGTTGGAAAATATGTAGGACAGCATTCTTAAAGGCATAGTTCAGGTGTTTCAAACTGAGTTTCTGCAAGTTTAGCACTGATTTTTCATTTTCTGAGGTAAAAAGATGACAGATCACCTTGTAAAAAAAAAAACCATGAACATCCTCAAAGTCAGGAAACCAAAAAGTTGGTCAGACGTACAGTTTGTGAAACAGCCTCTTTAGCTAATCTGGCATATATTGCCAACTTTAAATCCTTTGGGATAATTTTCCAACAACTACAATACTTAAAGATCCCACAGGTCTTCCATATTTTATATTGCTAGACATTTTTAACAAAACACAATAGCTTGAACTATTCCAATAGAGCTAAAGCAGTGTGTGAGCCACTGGGACTCAGAGGTCAATTATGCTGTTCTCTTCAGTATTTACTCAAATCTCTGCATTAGCAGCAGCACGGAAAATAATGATGCTGCTATTCTCAGCTCCCAGAAAACTGAGGAGATGTTGAATGCAACATGTATGATGTACATTTTAGAAGAATTAACCGATCAGGTCTAAAGCCTCAAAAAGCAAAGAGAGTTCTTATACTTAACTAAGTGAAATCTTCTCACAAAAAAACAGGTATTTTTGGTCATAAAATAATTTTAACATAAAAATTCAAATAGCAATATTTACCATGCCATTTGTTTTCCTTAGACCAGAGAACAGATAGAATTTTTTCTAATTTCCTCATTTGTAAATCTATTGTTTTAAACAGTATATAAATTTCCATCTGCTTTAAATTTGTGGATGCGTATTACTTTGTTTTGGGCTTTTACTAGAAATCTCAATAAAGTGAAAAACGTTTTTGGTATCATGCAAAAACACAGATGTAGACACTTTCAAAACATAAAGCTAATAATCTAAAAAGTATTGAAACAGATTAACAGAATTTTTCCCAGAGTTTTAATGAGTTTGTATGTTTGTTTTCCATTAAGCTGTTTTTTCTGGTTTATTTCATGAACTATGCATAAAAAAAAAAATTCTAATATTTGAACTTTTGATTTTAGTCTGGAAAGTCTGAAATTTTTGCCCAGCCTCTTTTCCACGTTGAAGGCATAAACTCTGAGTCCTGCAGTTCTTTACATGATGATGTGGAGTCATCATCGTAGACCTCCTCTAACCTCTTACACCCTAAGGGGGTATAAATAAATTTCTGCCTGACAAAAACACACAAAAGTAAATAACTTATAGCCTCAAAGCTATTAGATTTAAGAAGAAACTTTTGGTACGTCTGTAAAGGTAAGATGTCATAGAATGGTTTTCTGGTGTCAGCACCATTGTAGCTTTGACCCTGCCTGAAATATTAGGGACAAAATACAAAATATTTTGCATTTTTTGAACCTCGCCAAAATTTTCTTTGAAATAAACATTGCAAAACACTACCGAAATATTATTTATAGCACAAAAAAGTAGTACAGACTTTCAAATCTAAATGTTGTGTAAAAATATACCAAATTTGGACTCAATCAGATGAATCATATTTATTTTAGAATGGTATTAGTGAGAAATTTCTTAGGCGGAGAGGCCATTTTGGCGCATTTATCCATAAATGTCACCAAACTGTGCCAAATATGTTTTTTACATCAATACTGGGGGTTTGGTAAAATTACGAGGTCACGTAGCAGCTGGATCCGCCGGTGGGTCCGTAGGGTTCAAGGGGCTAATTCATCGTAAACACCTCTAATTCTTCTATATCTCCACTTTCTCAAAATTAAAATGCCACAGAAACAGGTTAGAGTTACTGAAACTACAGCAAGGATCCAGGTGAAACCTTTTTAAAAAAAGAGGAAAAATGTTGAAAAGATCAGGAAAATTTAACAGAAATCACATCATTAACACAAGAGGTTCAACTTACACAGATCTTAAGACTCAAATGTTTCTTTAAATCCAGGAACGGTGATCAGCTTCTCTCTGGGAGCAGCAGAGAGCACTGACACTGAACATCCAACCTGTGTGCTGCTGAAAGCTGACAGCAGAGCTGTGGTGGTGACGGTGACTGTACCGTTGCTGTGGGTCACACTGCTGCTGTTGTAGTGGGAGAAGCTGAGGTTCTGCTGTAGAACAGTCAGTGTTACAGTGGGAGCAGGTCGACCTGTGGCTGAACAGGATACAACTGACTCTGCAGGAGGCTTTGATCTGCTGACATCAAGGATGGGTTCATGCAGCTCTGGGAGAAGAACAAACATCATGATCAACATCTAGTTATAGAAGTTAACCCTGGAAAACAGTCTGGTTCTTACCATAAACCTTCAGGTTCTCCCTATCAGAGCTCCATCAGGGTAGATGTTTAAGAAGCTGAGATAACATCCTTCATCCTCCTCTGTAACCTTCCTTATGGAGGAATTATGCAGTCCAGCCTCTGCAAACTCAACGTTATCTTTAAAGTCAGGATTTACTCTTTGACCAAAATACTTGCTGTAGGAGCAGATGTTCCTCTTTTTTTTTTTGCTCTAAAAGACTTTCTGCCATCTGACCTGCAAGACATCCTTAGTTTCCATGAGCTGACAGCTTAGAGGAGCATCTTCACCCTCTGCTGCTAAGGTTGCTGGGTTTGGACCACATCCGCTACACCTGCAAAAAACAATCAATTAATATGTTGATTTTTTTTTTTTATTAATGATCAGATAGCAAAAAAAATAATAATTTATACAGAATTAAACCAGGAGAAACAAAATTTTTTCGACTTGTGGAGTTCTGGATAGAACATATTGTCAGGAGAATTGTCATCCTTTAACTACGACTAATTTGAAAACAATTTTTCACAGCTTACACCGATTGTTTGAAAAAAAACTTCAGTGCTTTTTGTTTCTTACTAGCTGATTTTCTAACGATCCTGAAGCTCACCTGTCAGCATTTTTTAACTCAGAAAAGGGAATCTGCTCAGACAAATATCTTGATTTACATTTTTGGAGACCTTCTGCATAGATTTAGTCGTTTCATTGAAATTTTATCATTGGACACAATAAAATCACCAAACTGAATTTAAAATATGAAGAACAGAGCATGCTTATGTAACGCATGCCAGTTAGATCACCTGAAATGTTCGCACAATTACCTCCGAGGCCTCCTTGGAAAGGTCTGAGCCCATTAGGGGGTGTGCCTAAAAATGAATACCTGCTGTTGCATTAATCCTGCAGAGTCACGTATGTCAGGTGGAATTTCAGATCTCATTTTACACAGCTATAAAACCAAAAATGTGGATGAGCTTTCAAAAATATGGTTAATGCTTAAGCCCTGAGGGTCTTAGGAGCAAATTCGGCCTGAAATTACATATGTGAATTAAAGCAAGTACAGCTCCCAAACTATAAATTGGAAATACAATCATTTGTATTTGTGTGACAGAAAGGCAATGAGGAATATTTTTCAGGTGGAACCTCTATTTTAAATGTCACTATGTCTGATTTATAGGTGATTAAACAAAGAAAAAATGAAAAACCCTAAGACTTTATAGATCCACATCTTGACTATATGTCAAGCAAATTTGTACTGGATAAGCTTGTTTTAGTGGGCAGTCCAACGTGAACCCTGGATCTGTTACACCCATACATCTATCCCCCACAAACTTACTTATTTTTCCTTCAGTGAGCGCTTCTAACTGTACAGTGCATCAGGGTCCTATCAAAGATCTTCCCTTGGCTCTTCACGGACTTCTCTGACCCTGTGGGAATTGGGACTCCATCCACATAGAAGCGGTATTTGTCCTCCACTTTCCCTTCCCTCAG
Organism: Cyprinodon tularosa; assembly: GCF_016077235.1. Classification (NCBI taxonomy): domain Eukaryota; kingdom Metazoa; phylum Chordata; class Actinopteri; order Cyprinodontiformes; family Cyprinodontidae; genus Cyprinodon; species Cyprinodon tularosa. The sequence goes on from NW_024039695.1 coordinate 179,515, forward strand.
GACGAGGGATCTGGATTTGGCTGGCTTAAATATCATCCTTGCCCATGCCGTGATCCTTTCCAGACTGCGGAGGAGCCACCGGCATCCAGTCACTGATGTTGATTGGACAGTCAGGTCTTCCATATAGGCCCTAATTGGTAGTTGGCGAATGTCGGATCTGGACAAGGTGCCCCTACATTCCACCTCTGCAGCCTTGACCAGCATGTTCATAGCTAGGGCAAACAACACCACTGACATGGTGCAACCAGTGATAATGCCCTTCTCTAGGCAGTGCAATGCATATGTTGTTGTTCTGGAGGTGAATCTCAAGCTAAAATTACTGTAGTAGTCCCTTATGAGTTCAGTGAGGGACATGGTATGTTGTCAGAGCTTTGGACACAAGCTTGTATGGAATAGATTCATACGCATTGGCCATTTCAAGCCAGAGGACTGTGAGGTCTCCTCAGTTTTCTCTTGCCTCCTGGATCAACTGGGTGATCACTTCTCTATGCTCCAAACACCCTGGCATGCCTTGGACTCCACCCTTCTGCAGAGAGGTGTCAACGTAGGAATTTCTTAGAAGATACTCCGATAACCTGTAGGCCTTCCACAGTGAGTAGGGAGATGGCGCAGAACTTGTGCTCTCCTCCTTCGGTATCCAAACACCCTCTGAATGATGCCAGGGCCACCTCCCCCCTCCTCCATACTACCATAATAAGTCTCCACAGCCTCTCCATCAGTCTCGAGCAATGTCTGTAGACTTTGTAGGTCACTCCACTTGGGCCTGGGGCTTCACTGGTACGTGCAGCTTGTACAATGTTCCTGACTTCTGCCAGTTTCTTCTTCTGCCGGTTTTCCATCGAGTTCTTCCTGTTTTATTTTAATGAACTGTATGAATGACAAACACTTCTGTGTTATATTTTGATTAGTCACTCACTCTACAAACCAAATTATTCTTACAGATGCTTATAACTTAAAATTTGAACTTTGGATCATCTTTCTTGTGTGTTAAATCTGTGAGCTTTATAACTCAGATACCAAAAGTAAGATATGGTTAATAGTTTAATGCTGATTTTATTCTTGGTTAATGTCAAAATCAAACAGTGTCAGGATGTTTTCTTTAAAATTGATGGCTGATAACTAATAATTTTTAATCTGATTTTTTTTTTTAAGTAGAGATTAATCCTGATGTAGGATTGTTACACCCCTCCCACCCCTGTCAGGCCTCTGAAGGCGTTTTAAGTGACTCGTGACATCACCACTGAGTAGAAACCTCCCGTGTCTCAGTTTCAGTGCATGCATGCATGCATGCAGGACAGGAAACATGACAGGATTTTAAAAAACAGCCAAATGCGACCTGCTGTTATAATCAGCTGTTTTTTAGTAAACATCATCCTTCAGACAGGTGAGAGTTGATTTGTCTTGATTGACTGAAGTAGACATTTTTTACTACTGTTAGACGTTTTCCTCTGTCGTTGGTCATTAATTTCTATATATCTTTGCAGTGGATTAGATGCTACTTAAGATTTGAGAAAATATGTGTTGTTACACATTAACTGGATGATTTATAAGGAAGGCTGTTTGCTCACTAAACAAAAACGTCCTATAATGACTGCATTTAATAAATCCTTGTTTTTAACCATAATTTGTTCCCTTTGTCTTTTTTTGCATTGATGTTTAATGCATATTATTTAACAGCTTTTGAAAAAGTTTACCAACACTACGCTATTTTTTTGGTGTGTTGTTTTCTACTGTAGTCACACTTTAGAGCTTTTCTTTCTTTCTTCAGCTGCCTCCCTTTGTGTGTTGAAGAACTGGTCTAACTGTTTTCTATTCAGGCAGCTTCGCTAACGCAATGATTTTGTTCTTTAACCCTTTATAGGGCAAGTTAGTGTTTTTGATCTCTTGCATATCCCTTACATATTCAGTCCCCCCCGCCCCTCAGTTAGGTCTAGAAGCACAAGATCTATATCAAACAATTCAGCAAAGATCCTGCTACATGGCTGTACATCTTATTTAGGCATTTGACCGATTAGATGAACCCTTGAATGATATATTACCTACTGGAAATTAAATTGTGGGAAAAAACAAGTCAAGAAAAAAGTAAAAAGCTATTTGGAAACTTAAAAAGCAAAGTTAAAAAGTTAATATGCCTTGTTATCAATTAGATTTAGGTTTATAAAGTAAACATTCTAAGTGCCAGTATCATCAATATTGCCTCTAAGGTTATGTTGTACCAAAAAAAAAAAAAAAAAGTGTTTCTTTCACTTTTAGAGTGTTTTTCATGGATTTCTTGTCAAAGCACTTTTTTTATTTTTATGTTTTTTCTTTTCGGGCAAGTTGGTGTTTCTTGTTATTATATTGAGATTTATTTTTGCCATCCATATTTTTCGAATGTTACAAAGGTAATACGGTCTTTTCCTGAATTCCAATGACACTATTGGCTTGAAATTTTTATTTTCCAAGGGTTTCACTGACTGCCCTATAAAGGGTTAACTTGATGACCACTACAAAATATTAAGTTTACTATCCTAAAGAAGACATTTTGTAAGTGATTCATTGGAATACTTTAAGTTTAGTTTTATCCGACCATAGAAGCCTCAAAAACGAGAGTGTTAAACTGTATTTTAGCTGCTTCCTCTCTGTTTCTTTTGACCTCCTTTCAAAGCAGAAAACATTATACTCTAGGTGATGATTCTATATCTTATCAGCTTCTGGAAGTAAAAACCCACCTGTTACATTTGCTGTATTCATCTTTAAATCATTTTGGGATAGGGATTTTCATTTAAACAGAATCAGCATCATGCGGATCATGACTCAATGTTCTATTAACTTTATGACAAATTAAACTTAATAAGATTCAACAAAATCTGGGGTCAGTAATGTTCTAAGTATCAGATTGCGATCAGCAATACATGTCTCCAATTTATTGATGGAGATTAAGTTTTGTGCACCAGTTAAAATCTCAGAATCCCAATTGATGAGTCCAGATTGTGAAGCTGCTTCTTCCTGAAAGTCTTTTCAGGAATTTCCAATAACTAATATCTGTTAAAGCTCTATTTCTCACCATATAATTAATGCAGGTCACCTGGCTCCAATAAAAACAGAGGAGACTGTGTGGGCTGCAGTAGGTGATCAAGCCTCTCTAAGCTGTCAGCTCACTGAGGATAAAGACGTTCTCAGGATCACCTGGCAGAAAGTCCGCCATGATGAACAGAAGAGTCTTGCCTCCTATACAAATGAATCTGGTTACAGAGTGAGACCTGAACTCAAGGACAAGATGGATTTTGAGTGTGAAGATGTTAAAAGCTGCTCCATGGTGGTCAGGATGGTGATGGAGGAGGATGAAGGCTGCTACCAATGTCTGTTTAACACCTATCGTACAGGAATCCTGATTGCCAGGACCTGCCTCAGACTCTATGGTGAGTAAAGGAGACATGCTGCAAAGGTACAGAAGCTTAATATTACTTATCAAAATGATATTTATTCTCCTCCCAGAGCTGCATGATCCCGTCCTTGATGTCAGCAGATCAGAGTCTCCTGTAGAGTCAGTTGTGTCCTGTTCAGCCACAGGTCGACCTGCTCCCACTGTAACACTGACTTTTCTACAGCAGAACGTCAGATTCTCCCACTACAACACCATCAGTCTGACCCACAGCAACGGTACAGTCACCGTCACCACCACAGCTCTGCTGTCAGCTTCCAGCAGCACACAGGTTGGATGTTCAGTGTCAGTGCTCTCTGCTGCTCCCAGAGAGAAGCTGATCACCGTTCCTGGAGTTAAAGAAACATCTGATGATGGTGAGGAACTGTTTTGAAGTAATTAGGATAACTTTGTTGTCATTGACTGACTGCATCTTGCAGTAGTAATCAATACTCTTGGACTCTTTTACATCTTCTAAATGTGTTTACCTGGGATTTTATCTGATGAATTAATACATCCTGGAAAGACTCACACAGAAGATGGGCAATGATAGGAAGTTTTATTGGCCTCAGAAATACAGATGTTGGTGCATCGGCCCCAGTTGTAGTCTTTAGGCAAAGAGAACTATTATATTTTAACATATGAATGCGAATAGCTACGTCTTCTTCTCCTGAGACCTATCACTGGTGTTGGTATAGAGGCTAAAGGAGGCAGAAAACAAGGATGATAGTGGAGGGTTGTAGATCAGTTGAAAGCAATTAGAATAGATTTAGAGGCTTAAAAAACTGGATGACGATTGGCCCCGGTTGAGGCATGGTGTTTCAATTATAGGCTGGTAGCAGGTGCAGATTGGATCGATTGGATAAGAGAGGCCGATTAATTCTGGTGGATAGACCAGAAATATGGAACAAAAAGAAATCTTAAAAGAGTTTATTCTAAAGGCTATGCATTTTTATGTGTATGCAACACACCTTTTCTGAAACGATTGAATAAACCATCGCCTCCTTTAACCCCACTCGGCATTGGCAGATGGAGGCTCACACTGATTCTGGTTCTGCTGGAGGTTTCTTCCTGTTAAAAGGGAGTTTTATTCTCCACTGTCGCTACAAGCATGCTTGGTGTAAGGGATTGTCCTTGAGTCAATGAGTTGATGCTATCAACTGGTTTTCCTTAGAAAACTTTGAAAAAGTCTGACTGTATGATCTGGTTGAATTGGTGCTATATAAGTAATATATTGAATTGAAAACTCAACACCAAATACCTCACAGAATGCTATAGGTGCCTTGAAGCTTACGTCACAAGTGTCCGAATCTAGCCGCGGCCATTTTGAGTACCTGCTTTGGTCACCTACACGTGCAAGAAGGAGAAGATGGTCAGAGATGGCTGCAAATGGCCGTTTGTGCAGTGTGCATCTCCTATCAGGAGAGTTTCAAAAACAAGTCAGCAGAGCTAGCTTAGGCTGCTGCCAATTAGATTTAAGTTCTCCAAAAAAGTTAAAAACAATCCACTGGGGGGTCGTTAGGGGGAATTGTTGGCCTGGCTGAAGAGGCAAGATGTTCAGGCGACCACCCTTTCTGAGACATAGACAGGTATTGGCTATTGCAGTCTGACAAAGAACCCAAACGACAGCCCATTCCTAAGAGGCAGACCCATTCGTCCGGTTCAATTTGCATGTTTTCTAAGCCAAAACAAGGTGTTGCTTTTGGTCCACTCTATAAAGTCTGGAATTCAATGATAATTCTGAAATTTTGAATTTAAAAAGCTTCCTGGATGGGAAGTAAAATGTCTTCAAACTTGGAAACAAGTCCAGTGCATTGTTTTTTTACTTGGAATGACTATGACCTGAATGACTCAGAATCTTCTTCACCAGCAGATTTAAAGTCTTGTACATTTTGTCTCTTGAAAATTAAGTAATTAGATTACACTGATGAGACACCTTGTTCAAGAATTGCATTTGAGTTTAAGATCTGAAGAGTTTGCAACAGATCTACTACTTGTCATGTTAGCTGTTTGCATAAATATAAAGATAAGCAGAAAACACTGTTTAACTTTGTTATTAAGATGCCATATTTTCGGGTCAATAGCCCACTCAGCTATGAAATACCGACAGGCATCTGTGCTTTCAAAAGCTTTCAGTCTTTCTCTGGTGCATGAAACAGGTCATGTACAAAATGTATGCATTTGTCGTGAAAGGAACAATCTGGAAACTTGTTGGTTGAAGAAAGGTGTTTAAAAAAAGTCTGCAGAGATTCCGTATAGAAAACACCCATTCACCAGTTTTTTCTCTGTGTATTGTTACAAGCTCAATGAAATTTTAATGAGAAAGATCTATTCTGGTCAGAGGGAAAACGCCACTGAGCTAAGCTAAAAATTCGATACTCAGTATGGCCGCCGTAAAATAGAAAGCTTCATGACATCACGCTTCTGAAATGCATCTAAAGGTACCAGGAAATGACAGAAGAGGCCAGGATGTCAGGTCCACTAAAAAGGTAGAATCACTGTTATAATGATAAGCATTATAATTGTACTACATTTTATTCAAAAGGCCTCTCTAAAGCAAAGGTCAACTTACAGATGTCAACAAAAAAAAAACTAAAGGAACAAAATGTACACATTGATGTAGCAAGTTTGAACAGCAGGTCACACAGATCGGGAGGAGCTGGGTTATGGCTGTACTTGTATGTAAATTCAAATTTTAAAGTTTATCCTACATACAATCTGCTACCAATGAGGCTGTTAAGTCTGGTGGTGGGAGTTTAGAGTTAGTGTATTTCTGTGTTAGAATGGTCTAGGCAAAGTATAATGCTCCAGCTGCAGATCATATGTCACTTTATTTGTCAGAATATTCCTTTCCACTTTACAGATATGTACTCAAAGTTGTTATATCACCTAAAACCCCATATAGATTAATTTAAGGTTGTGGTTAAATTTGGGGAAAATGTAGAAAAACTACAAACCTGGAACTAACTGGTTCTGTAATTTAATCTTTGGACAGGTTTGGACAAAGACTCTGGACCTTATTACAAAGCTATCGGTAAGTTAATGTCTTGGCTTTGTGATATTTTTATTCAGCCATATCTTTAACTTATTTTGCTCTTTCTCTAAAGGAGGGTGTTTGATTGTTGTGGTGTTCTGCTTTGTGGCTTTTTTACCAATTTCCTGGCACAGAAGAACAAAACAGAACAGGTACTGCTACCAGAGAGTCTATTGGTTTTGGCTATATTGTTGTTGTTGTTCTTAAACCCTGCATGTGTCACACAGGAGGCTTCAAAATGATGAAAAAAATAAAACCCAAAGAAGAATTACTCAGTAAGTCTCTATTTTGATCATTTATCGTTACTAAAAATTACTTATTGTATTTTTGCTGTACTTATTTATATTTTTATTGATAGTTATCACATTCACTTTATTGATGAAATTTTGAGGATTTTTCATTTCAAAGCACTTTTTTCTTTTAAGGAATGAAGAATATCCTCTGCTCCGAAGAAACACTGAAGAGAAGACATGTAACCAGAGAAAACCCCTAAAGCAAAATTCATCACCAGAAGCGTCAGCAGCACCTGATTTTGAAGGCTTTCCATCTAAAGATAGACTTAAAAGATTGAAACAAACTAAATCTTTTTAAAATATTTATTTGTGAAATGCACAATGGTAAGCTTCCCACGGTGCATGTAGACACTGTGGTGGGGGTGAGGTTTAGAACTAAAGTTGAATTGAGTTTAGTTTAGGGTGAGATGTAGGTAATAGTTAGGGTAAGGGTCTGGATTAGGCCAGGGATTCACAAACTTCTTCATGCCAAGGTCCCCCTACACCAGTACATTTTCAGCTGAGGCCCCCCCTCATATGAAACATGCGTAAAAACTCTTGTGTAAGCTATAGCGACAGAATTAAAAAATGAGTGGACAAACCACCTATATAAAAACACACTATTTTGTAAAGATGAAGTCACAATTATATCTTATTAAGATGTAATTGATTAATTTAATGAATTAAATATAACAATAACATAGGCCCACCACTTTAATTTGAATAACCTTTTATTAAACGATTAACCTCTTTATACCTTGCAAAAACAGAAAGATTTGTGAACAAAATAAAAGTTTGTCCCAATTTAAACATGCAGGCCTTTTATATAATGCAGGCCTAACAACAAATGTTGGCTACATGAGGGATACATACCGTACTGTAGACATGCTATGCTAATGGGAGCAGTGGGCCCTATAGCTTCTACAGTTTTTCCAGTCTGGCCTTGATGCCTGTCAGAGCAACACACATGTCGTTCTCCACATTCAAATGTGATCTGTGTTTAGTTTTCAGTACTTTTAAAGTGAAAAAGCCAGACTCACACAAGTTAGTGGCTGCAAATGGAAGGAGACATTTCAGAGCCCTTTCAGCTACAGTAGGGTGGGAAACTTTTTTCTTACAGCCAGAAATTATTTGTAAGCTTTACGTGAATGGTTATAATGCAGTTATACCCAGACAGGAATATTTTAATTATTTTTATTCAATAAAAATAATTTCATGTATAACTTAATTTTTTTCACCAGATTTTTTTCACCCCCTGGTGGCCCCCACTTTGAAAACCAGGGGATTAGGCAATATTAGTTGGAAAGCAATTGAAGTTAATAGAAACTGCCCACAAGGCTAGTGTGACACAAAAAGTTGAAGCTATAACATTACAGTTCATGCAGATAATAAATCTATAGTAAACTTGCAAACTGTTGGTTTCACGAAAAGCTCAAGCTGTGGTAAAAACAAAAAAGTTCAAATATTGAAGGCAAACAGCCTCATGCTGTCTCTAGAGTTATGTCTGAGGATGTGTTTTTAACCAGATGTGTGCCCCTTTGGGAAGCGCTGCGATCTGTAACGCTTAGCAAATTCTCTGGTCTGAGTAACATTACAATTTATGTCAAATCCTGTTGTCATCATGGTTATTTGATACGTATAGATTATTAATAGTTACTTAAAGAGTTTGTCCCAAGTTATCTCCTCTTGAGAAAAGACCCAGAGAGAGAATGCTGAAAGGTTTAAATTCAAAGCTTTCCTTTACCTTTATTGAATCACTTTGTGGTTTTCCACCAATCCTCTGTTACAAAGGATGATGACTACTTTATTGTTTGCTGTGATGTCAAGTACCGTTGTCCCTTCCTTGTCATTCAAGCCACTAAATAAGGTAAACATGCCCACTGTTATATTCAACACTAGCAAAGGAATAACGTGAGGTTACGCAATAACAGTATATCAGGAAACAAGCGTAGCGCTAACGTCTGCTGGGATGGTGACCTCATCAGCCGAAATTAAACTGTTCTGTTTACTGTGCTAATAATGACTGAAATATAGAATTTATTCTCATAGAAGCTTTTCAATGGGTTTAGTAAAATCTACCACATCTATTTTTGCTGCGTTGTATTTTAACCATAACTCAGAACTTAGTGTATTTCTGTAAGAGAATCAAAGATTATAAGGTTTTCATGCATGGTCATTGAAGTCATCTCTGCTATGGATTCATTCACTTCTTTATAAGAGTGGGAGAATATTTTAAAAGGGAAGAGAATCAAATGATAGATGTGGAGATTAAAACTAAACTGTTGCATGGAGACTGAAGCTCATGAGTGACAGACTCTATTGAAGGACCAGAAATCATATGTTTTTATATATATATATATATATATATATATATATATATATATATATATATATATATATATATATATATATATATATATATATATATATATATATATATATATATATATATATATATATATATACTGTAGATATGAATCTTTATTTCTTTTGTCACTGTACGTTTTGTTTGAAATAAACTGGCTGATATTGGCTGTCACAATATTTCATGACGTCTAAACTTTTTCACATTTTATCATGTCAGAATCTATACTGGGTTTTGGGGTTTTTTAGATGATAAACCGACAGGAACTACTGTAGTAAATAATCATGCACTGAAAGGGAAACTATGTTTTACAACTTCTAACAAATACTCATGATGATTCAACAAAGATGTTGAAAATCGTGTGGAGCTTTTCTTTAATTTTACAGTCGTGCTTCAGCACACCAAAAATACCTTTCACTAATAGACACTTTTCAGATTTTATATTTTTTAAAATATTTTTAAACTACCTATTCATTTCGATCCAATTCAAAGTTAAGTACTACTTCAAATTGGTCTTTCAAATAAAAATACTAACAAAGTACACAAACTGGTTGTGGTTTGAAAATGCGCAGGAGTTTCAATACTTTAGAAATGTCTTGTAAAAGTAAATAAAATACCTTAAGAATAAATATATATATTATATGTTTTTTTTATAAGTAATTTGGAGACGAAATTCACAAGATTTCAGTTCCGGTTTGATCAGATTTTCTATAATTAGATCCTATATAAAATATCTTTAAATGTTTTGTTTAGTAGTAATCTTAAGAAAGCAAAGTGAAATGTATCACTATAAAGTTGGGATGTGTTTAATCAGGGAAGTTTATGACTCAAATTGTTATAAGCAGAGATTAATTTTGTAGTTTAAGGCTGCTTTGTTACAGCTGCATGTCATAATCAAAGAGACTCTTAATGGGTCTTTGAAAACTGTGGCTGATAACAAAAACACTTAATCTAAATTTAAGGAAAAGAAGGGTATTTGCCTGATGTATTGGGATGTTTCCATCTGTCTCGTCATTATTAAAGCTCCTAAACTGTTCCTGTGACCATGACAAGAGTATTTACCTAGAGACAAGAACTGATTTGTTTTTATTAACCAAAGCAGTCAATTGCTTGTACTTTTTACAAGCTTCATTCTACTTTGGTCCTTAAAATATTATGGTGGATTAGCGTTTAATGAAGATTTGATAATTAAAACACAATAATGTATTTTATTTATGATTAGATGTTTTTAATGACCAGATTATGCAGGTGATGACTGAGTCTTCTTAACACATAGGTGATGCTTAGAGCTATTACTCTTATTTGCAGAGTGAGATGTGTTTTGATAACCATGGCCTTATTTTGTGGTCTGTCAACCATCATCTACCTGAGATACAAAGAAAGCTGTTATTTTTTCATTTAGTCTTTTTATCCATGAGCTCAAACCTCCTTATACTGTACATTAACTATAACTAAACTATAGTGCAATCAATAACAAACTACAAGTTTTTATTTTGTTGCAGTCTGATTTTTTTCTTAAATTCTACCATTTGGTTTTGTGATATGATAGAATTGAATATCTCAGAAACAAAAGTTGCATAAAAGATCATTTAAATTGTACTAACCCTTCACTCTGTCTGCAGAGTTTTTGGCTGGGGTTTTGGTTCCACCTAGTGACTCTAATCCCTCTGACAGAGCAGGAAGTGTGTTTGGATTTCAAAGTTGCGCAAACAGCGACCCGCAATCATGATCATCTATCTTTTAGTAAACACAGTCCTTCAGACAGGTGAGAGCTGATTTCCTTTGCTTGTTTTATAAGCATCCATCTTCTACTTTTACTAGTTTTAGGTTATATTTGCATACTAGCGAATGATTAGAAACGATTTTGTAAGAAAGTCATTGTTTACACCTAGATAGCTTAATATTTATTTATTTTTTTATATAACCACTTAAGTCAGTTAATCTTCAATCAAAGACATTAAAGCAAAACTTTGAAATAAGCACATGCCGTCCTTCCTTAGATAAAAACCCAGCTCTTTTATATAAATGAGAGAAAGATCCATCTGATTAAATTACTTTATTAATCATTTAGTTTGTTGTAGTAGACATCCCTTAAATGCATTAATCTTAGTTGTCGTAATACAGTTGCTGAGAAGGAGCTGTCTAAAGGGAAACATTAAGCTCGAACAGGAAATGTTTTTATATTTGCTGAAAGTGAAAGCTTTTCTCTATATACAGAACTGGGATCTTGTGGGTTGTTCCAAAGCAAAAGGTTCATAAAGTTGTAAAAATTCTTACTTCTTAATTAATTAACTAAATAGGGTCCTCATTTGTATCTGTTTGCTAGGGAAAAATCTAATCTTTAGGGTCAAGGACAACAACAATAATCTAAGCTTTGTTCAATCGATCATCTGAAAAATGGGACAGGTGCAAAACCACAGAGACATGGTTCTGGATGAATGACATCCAGGCAGATTAAACTAAAACCTAACTTTTCAAAAAGCATATGATGCAGATGTTGGAAAACCTGCATGTAATGCAGGTCCCCAAGGTGAAACATAGTGGCGGCAGCATGCTGTGGGTATGCTTTTTCCTCTTTTTTTAGCAGGGCTTTGGTGGAGGTTCAACTTCCAGCAGGATAACAACAATAAGCCTTCAGCCCCAGCTACAATTGAATGATTTATTATAAAATCAATGTATGTATCACAATGGCCCAGTGACATTCCAGAGATAAGTCCATTAAGAATGAGTGGCAAAGCTTGAAAATCCAAATCTATAGTTGCTCTCCATCCAGTATGACGAAGCTTTAGCTAATTTGAAAACAAAGAATATGAATAAATATTATGAAAATGGAACAGAAAAATCCTGGCTCTACTGTCACTGTGGGGGGGACAGGTGTGTTGTAGGAAATTTGCTATTAAAGCATACAGGTAAAATCACTATTTGCAAAATAACTAAAGTCTTTACAGTTTCTGTAAAGGGTAAAAACACATCTGAGAAATGAACAACACTGCAATCATTAATAAAAATAACTTGATTTGAATAACTGATTAAAGTTGATGTATCAGAAGTTTTATGCAGTTTGACTGATTAAAATAGAAACCACAGTTTTAACTTTTTTCGTGGGCTGCTTTGACATTATGACTCCAAGCCAAAGACCTAGATAATAACCCAACAGATTTGCTTTCATGAGCAGACCATTATGGTTGTTGCCATAGGGTTCCTGTCTGTACTTATATATAAAACTTTATTAAAAAGCATTTACTGAATACAGTAGAATGTAAAGCACACAACAATGGAAAATGAAAGGGGATAAAAATGAGGGAGAGAGAGAGAGAGATGGAAAAGAGAAAAAACAAAACAGCATAATAAACGAACACAGGAGATATACAGTGACATCTAGAAGTCTGCTTCTACGCCTGCATGAGATGATAGGGAAAGAGAAAGAAAAACAAAGCGGAAAAAATATAGGTAGAAAACAGAAAATAAAGCAACACCAAAGAGGAAAAAAAAAAATAAACTAAACATCAAACTAGCTTTAAGAAGAAGTATTCCTCATATATCCAGTCAATAGATGTGTGATGAAAGCTGAACCTATTGAGATCTTTATGCTCATTGAAAAGATTGTTGCTTTATGCTGTTTTAATAACATTTAGAGTCTGAAAATTTTTGTTTTAGCTCACTTGGCTCTAATAGAAACAGAGGAGACTGTGTGGGCAGCAGTAGGTGATAAAGCCTCTCTAAGCTGTCAGCTCACTGAGGATAAAGACGTCCTCCAAGTCACCTGGCAGAAACTCCTCCGAGATGAACAGAAGAATCTGGCCACCTACACCAAGAAATATGGTTACAGAGTGAAAGTTGAACTGATAGAGAAGATGGATTTTCAGTGTGAAGATCTTCAGAGCTGCTCCATGGTGATCAGGAAGGTGATGGAGGAGGATGAAGGCTGCTACCAATGTCTGTTTAACACCTATCCTAGAGGAGCCCTGATAGGCAGGACCTGCCTCAGACTCTATGGTGAGGAAAGGAGACATGCTGTGGAGCATCTGAAGGAGATGAATAATCATCTTTCGATATCACAGATGTCTTTTTTCTCCTACCAGAGCTGCATGAACCTGTCCTTGATGTGAGGAGATTAAATGTTCCTGCAGAGTCAGTTGTGTCCTGTTCAGCCACAGGTCGACCTGCTCCCACTGTAACACTGACTGTTCTACAGCAGAACCTCAGCTTCTCCCACTACAACAGCAGCAGTGTGACCCACAGCAACGGTACAGTCACCGTCACCACCACAGCTTCTCTGTCAGCTTCCAGCAGCACACAGGTTGGATGTTCAGTGTCAGTGCTCTCTGCTGCTCCCAGAGAGAAGCTGATCACCGTTCCTGGAGTTAAAGGAACATCTGATGATGGTGAGGAACAGTTTTGAAGTTATTAGGATAACTTTGTTGTCATTGACCGACTGCGTCTTGCAGTAGTAATCAATACCCTTGGACTCTTTTACATCTTGTAACTGTTTCAAAGTTATTAAGATGAGTATGTAGTAATTTACTGCCAGTGTCTTACTAAGGAATTAGTAATTATCACTTAATTATCACTTAAGTTAATGTACCCTGGTTTTCATATGATGGATCATCACTTAACAAATCTGGGCTTAGAGGACGAAGAAAAACTGAAGATGCAGAATTACACGTTTTTCCTAGAGACAATGTAAGCAAACCTTTGGGAGAATGATCTGGTAAGATGAGACTACAGTAGAGATGGTTTAGTATACATGCAAAATCCTGTGGGAAGAGGCAAGCTAATACTTGAGGTTACCAAGTTTTAAGACATGGTGGTGGAAGCATCATTCTGTGGAGATGATTTTTATAATCCACAGTTGATGGGAGGAGGGATGAAGTTAAATTAAAGACAATCCTAGAAGGATTTTGCTGCAAAATACTTTAGACTAGAGTAGAAGTTTCCAGAGGATTTCTGTGTCAGAATGGTCTAGTCAAAGCATTGAGCTAAAGTGAACTGAAGATCTGCGGCAATGTTTGATTTTCAGATGATCTGAATATGTATGCTCATCTAACGTAGGGTTTTATTTGTCCTGCCACTTTATAAATGATAGACTTTGAGTTTGTCTGTCACATATGATCACCATATGATAAACTAACTTGTTTAATTTGCCACTATGAATTAAAATTGATAAGAAGTCAAGAGAGATGAAATAATAAAATATATATATATATATAAAAATAAAAATAAAAAGTGTGAGAGATAAGGGTTTTTGGTGTATGGATATGTATGGATATTTGTGTACGTATATGTAGATAGAGGTATGTGTATACTGTCTATAGTTATGTGGGTGTGTATGTATATGCATGTGTGTGTGCATGTGTTTGAGATACGGGTGTATGTGTAAGTATGTATGTGTATATATATATGTATAGGTATCTATGAGTATGTGTGTGTGTGTATAGTATGTATGCTTAAACATAGGTAGATGTTAATATAGAACAGGGGTAGGATTTAATAAGTTTTATTACTTCTTCCTACTCCTTTTCGAACATGATGGTATGTACATATGTTTTTTCTTTTTCTTCTTTTTTGTTTTGTTTTGTTATGACTTTATTAATTTACTTATATTTGCTTTTTATTAAGTGTTCGAAATAAATGATCAACAACAACAAATTTGTGAAAATTCTAAGGAATATAAGGCATAACTGATGTTTACTGAGTTGTTCTGTTATTTTATTTTTGTATAGGTTTAAATGAAGACTCTGACTCTGATTATTATGTTAAACGTAAGTCCATCTCCACGCTTTGTAGCATTTTTTCATTCAGTCTTGTCTCCAACATCTGTTGCTTTTTTTCTCCCTAGGATGGAGTTTAATTTTTGCAGTTTTTTTGTGTGGAGCTCTAGCGGCTTTATTCTCCATGTTCTTCCATAGAAGGAAGAAGCAGAACAGGTACTAATATCAGACGGTTTAAAGGTTTTACCAAATGTGGGTTTGTTTTGTCCTGCTTCCTAAATCCTTCATGTTTCACACAGGAAACTTCCAATGGAACAAAAACCAGAAGAACAAACCAATAATATTCAGTAAGTTGCTCAATTAATATTTTTTTATCAGCGACACAGATATAAAAGTGTTTACATATTCATATTTTTCACTTGCTTCTGATATTCGTTAACCCTAGGGCTGCAACGATTAATTAGCAAATCGATTAATCAGTCAATTATTTTTTAGAATATTTGGATTCTTTAAAGAAGACTTTTTATGAAATTAAACCAGATGAAAATTGCTGCCACTACTCAAACTTTTCCACTCATGGAGTACTGGTTAGAGCATATTTTTAAGTTAAAATGCAAAATGTTTATATATACCGGTACATATATATATATATATATATATATATATATATATATATATATATATATATATATATATATATATATATATATATATATATATATATATATATATATATATATATATATATATATTTTTTTTTTTTTTTTTTTTTTTTTTTTTCAGCCCTAGTAAACACATAACATTACTCCATCTAATGAGTCCTTTGAAATATTAGGTTTTGTTTTAATAAAAGTCTTTTAAACAAAGCATGTTTTTTGTTTTTTTGTTTTTTTATTTTAAGGACTGAGGAACAGATTCTGCCGCAACAGAGAACTGAGAAGTCGACTTGTGTTCTGATCAACAGACAAACCAGCAAATCTCCGCCAATAACACCAAGAACACCCGATGTAGAAAACATGGCATCTGAAGCTTTTACTTTTCATGAAAAACTAAAAAGAAAAAAATCCTCATAGGATTAAAGAAGCTTGTCCAACATTTTTCTATGAGTATAGCTTTAATAATGCATTTTTATTTTAATTCTTTTTTATTACGATAAAAGTGTTATAGGGACTCTGTTTTAAATTCCCTCACCAAAAAAGAAAAACAAGATAAAAGTCAGAAAGTATCCTACTAGCACTAATTGAGGGGAGTGGCGGCCTAGTGTTAGGGCATAGAGCTTGGCCTCGGAGGTTCTGAGTTCAAGCCCCACTCCCACAGCATGCCACTCTGGCTCCCTGAGCAAGACCCTTAGCCCCACACTGCTCCCCGGGCGCCCCATGATGGCAGCCCACTGTTGCCTAAGGGGATGGGTTAAATGCAGATGTAAATTTCTCCAATAAAGTTCAATTGTTAACAAAAACATTAAATAATAATAGATTGGCTGCTGCAGTTGCTGCTAAATTGGGACCTGAACATTCAGGCAGCATGGAGGGTTTATTTATAACATTTTCACTGTAAAATCAAACAACCTGCAGCTCTAAAGTTTAGAAACATGTTTTATTCCCTTTTTTTGAACTAATGCTCTGTTTCAAAGGAAGACGGTTAAATCATTGTGTGAGCTGCAATGGAAGGAAGCATTTCCTGTAATCATTCGTAGATCTTCTCTTTATCCTGACAGACACCTTTATACATCAGGATTCATTTACTCCTCTGTAACGTCTGAGTTTTAGATGTGAAGAAAGTTCTGCTCATTTTATATTATATATTTTCATGTTAACCTCATTTGGTCTCATTTATTACTATCTAACCTCAATAACTGAATATTAACCATTTTAACAGGTTCTATTTAAATTAGGGCTGCAACTAACGATTATTTTGCAAATTGATTAATCCGTTGATTATTTTTTCGATTAATAATTGGATAGCTAAAGGTTTCTTAGAGAAGACTTTTTTGTGAAATTAAACCAGGTGAAACTAAAACTCTTCCACTTGAGGAGTTCTGGATAGATGACGCATGAAAAATATTTTTATCTTAAATGCAAATATAACAATTGTGGCATAATTACTGCTCTAATTGGGTCGCTCTGTCAGCTAAAGGCACGTTTTAGAGTCTTAGAGTCTCTATGCTCCAGTTAAAGATTATTCGATTACTAAATTAGTAGATGGTTATTTCAGTAAATTATTAATCATAATTAATTTGCTTAATAGTTTAAGCCCTAATTTAAATTAATTCCAACTGGATTTATTCCGGTTTAATCTTCTTCTTCTCGTTTTATTCCAGATAATTTCTGGGTTTGCACAAAAATTATTCAAGTTGTATTCTATTTCAAACCTGATCACATCAGTTCCTCAACCTTTACAGACAAAAAAAAACAACAACTCCATGTTTTGTTTCAAGTACCTTATCATTAGATAATAGATAAACAGCGACCCCAAGTGGATCTATATCAAAACGACCAGGAAAAAAACAAAACATGTTTGTAAATGTCATTTTTTACCTACAGGTGATGCTCATGTAAGCAAAAAATAAAAATAAAAATTCATGAAAAAGTTTATAAGAAATAGACACTTCAGCCAAAGCAAAAGCTTCTCCTTAAAAAAGCTGAATGTTTTCATCATATTTTGTAACCCTAACTTTTTTGCTACCCATCCTTATTCAGTTTCATCTCAATTACTAATCGGTCCTTTGAAATATTTCATAATTGTTGTTGGAAAATATGTGGGACAGCATCCTTAAAGGCATAGTTCAGGTGTTTCAAAAGGAGTTTCTGTAAGGTTAGCACTGATTTTTCCTTTTCTGAGGTAAAAAGATGACAGATCACCTTGTAAAAAAACAACCATGAACATCCTCAAAGTCAGAAAACCAAAAAGTTGGTCAGACGTACAGTTTGTGAAACAGCCTCTTTAGCTAATCTGGAATATATTGCCAACTTTAAATCCTTTGGGATAATTTTCCAACAACTACAATACTTAAAGATCACACACGTCTTCCATATTTTATATTGCTAGACATTTTTAACAAAACACAACAGCTTGAACTATTCCAATAGAGCTAAAGCAGTGTGTGACTCAGAGGTTGTGTCATTTCTCCTATTCTCTTGCTATTTACTCAAATATTTGCATTAGATTCTAGACTGCTTTAGATTCTCTGATGATGCTCATTCTCAGCTGCCCCCTCCTCCTGTTTTAACAAGGTTCTGTTTTTGTTCAGCGTTGTCATGACTACTACTTCATTATTAATGGCAGGAAACTGAGGAGATGTTGAATGCAACACGTATGATGTACATTTTAGGAGAATTAACCGATCAGGTCTAAAGTCACAGGAAGCAAAGAGAGTTCTTATTTTTAATGAAGTGAAATCTTCTCACATAAAAACAGGCCTTTTTGGTCATAAAAAAGTTTTAACATAAAAATTCAAATCGCAATATTTACCACGCCTTTTATTTTCCTTAAACCACAGAACAGATTGAATTTTTTCTAATTTCCTCATTTGTAAATCTATTGTTTTAAACAGTATATTAATTTCCATCCGTGTTGTTTTGGGCTTTTACTATAAATCTCAATAAAGTAAAAAGACGTTTTTGGTATCATGCAAAAACACACAGATGTAAACACTTTCAAAACACAAAGCTAATAATCTAAAAAGTTTTAAAACAAAATAACAGAATTTTCCCCAGAGTTTTAATGAGTTTGTTTGTTTGTTTTCCATTAAGCTGTTGTTTCTGGTTTATTTCATGAACTATGCATTAATAAAAAAACTTCTAATATTTGAACTTTAGTTCAAACCTGCTGTACATGTATGTTGAATCCTTGAGGTTTATAACACATATAAACATGAGATTTATTAACTGCTACTGTTACTGCTACTGTTTGATATAAAAATATGAGTGTCTAGGTGTTTTTATTTTAATTTTTTTATTTAGGAAAAGCTGAATAATAAATTATTGTTATCCTGTTTTCTAAATAGAGAGATCATGTTGATGTATTTGGTTTAATCTGCCTGTCCCACTTTTATGAGACCCAGGAGGCGTCAAACGATTCATGAGGACTAGTTTGACAAGCGACAACAGAGTCAAAGGATACGAAGAACAGCAAAGATCACCTTTTCTGAGTTTCAGTGCAGCTGCAAATCTTCATGCAGGACAGGAACATGCAACCCTCTGTTATAATCAGCTGTTTTTTAGTAAACCTCATCCTTCAGACAGGTGAGATAAGATTTGTTATTTTGATTAGAGCTGCCGTTTATCCTACTTTAACCAGTTTTTTTTTTTTTTTTGTTTCGATCATGAATGTGTAAATTTAGATGTGAAGATACCTGTGCACATTCTATGTTCCTTTCCAATTTAAGCCTGTTTATGCAGGTGTAGATGATGCATGCAAGATTTTTGAGAAAAATGTTGCATTTTTAGTGAAAAACAAACGCAGACATTAGCATGATGCAGCAAAGGCCTAATTCAGATCTTTCCTTCTTTTAGCGTGATTACATAGCTGCCTATTGTGCTGCTTTTAAGCTTAAACATGCAGATTATTAATTAGGGTCCCAGAAGTTAAACACCTTTATATCACTCATTAATGAATAAAACTTTGGAACAAACTTCCCTCCTTGTTGTTTTAAGAACTGGTCTAACTGGGCAGGTTTAGGCAAGTTTGAATGATCCCAACGTCTACCTTTCTGTGGAAGGGTGGGAGGTTTTTCCACTTGGTGACTCATTTCGTTCCAAGCTTTCCAGCTAATATGATTTCATTCTGCATCAATGTTTTCTCTTCTGTTGGGATGTTGTTCTCATGGGTACAAGCTTTCCTCTTCTTCTGCAAATATATTGATGGGCATGGACATAATAAGACCGCAGGAAGTGTGTCAATAATTAAGCTGTTTTTCATTTAGTGTGTTTGAAAACTGTGTTTTGGCTCTATTTCTCCCCATATGTTTAATGCAGGTCAGTTGGCTCTAATAGAAACAGAGGAGACTGTGTGGGCAGCAGTAGGTGATCAAGCCTCTCTAAGCTGTCGGCTCACTGAGGATAAAGACGTCCTCCAGATCACCTGGCAGAAACTCCTCCAAGATGGACAGAATAATCTCGCCACCTACACCAAGAAATATGGTTACAGAGTGAAAGTTGATCTGACAGAGAAGATGGATTTTCAGTGTGAAGATCTTCAGAGCTGCTCCATGGTGATCAGGAAGGTGATGGAGGAGGATGAAGGCTGCTACCAATGTCTGTTTAACACCTATCCTAGAGGAGCCCTGATAGGCAGGACCTGCCTCAGACTCTATGGTGAGGAAAGGAGACATGCTGTGGAGCATCAAAACATCTGTAATGGCTCTTTTCTACACAAATGTGATCTTGCATACCATTTTTTTCCCTCATCCCAGAGCTGCATGATCCCATCCTTGATATCAGGAGATCGAATGTTTCTCCAGGGTCAGTTGTGTCCTGTTCAGCCACAGGTCGACCTGCTCCCACTGTAACACTGACTGTTCTACAGCAGAACCTCAGCTTCTCCCACTACAACAGCAGCAGTGTGACCCACAGCAACGGTACAGTCACCGTCACCACCACAGCTCTGCTGTCAGCTTCCAGCAGCACACAGGTTGGATGTTCAGTGTCAGTGCTCTCTGCTGCTCCCAGAGAGAAGCTGATCACCGTTCCTGGAGTTAAAGAAACATCTTTTAAAGGTAAAAATATTCTCATGCTCATACTTCATATTTCCTCACCTTTTAACCATAATTTAAATGTTTTTATGGTGAACAAATGAAAGAAAACATCGCTGAAAGTAATATTTAAGATCCTGGGTTTCCTAATGACCTTGCAGCCACACTGCAAATATGTGGGAGAAAGAACTTTGGTAAGATGACACTAAAGTAGAGGTAGATATTTTGCAAATATACAAAATCCTGTGTGAGGAGGAGAGCAAAACCTTCAGGCAGTACATGGTAGCAATGCATGGTGGTGACAACATCATGTTGTGGGGATCATTTTAAATAGCAATGATTCAAAGCTGGTCAGAGTTGGGAAGATTAATAGAGTTAAATGGAAGATAATACAAGAAAGATTTCGGCTTTAAAACTGAGATAAATGTTTACATATAATTAATGTTATAGAATGGCCTAGTCAAAGTAGAGTTATTTATTCAGTCATGTTTCTAGCACCTGTTGATTTCTCTCTACAGGACTGATTTTTGGAGTGTTGGTCTTTGGAGTTTTAGTAGCTTTACTTGCCACTTTCTATTTGAGACAAATGCATCAGAACAGGTACTACTTTAAGAGAACTGATCTGTTTAGTCAGTAATAAGAATAATTTTCCCCAATCTAAAAACTCTGCATGTGTCACACAGGAAGCCTCAAATGGAGAAAAACTCTGAAGATCAAATCAGTATTATTAAGTAAGTTATTTTTTTTTATTTAGCTATTTATCATTAACATTGTTACATTTTATGCTTGCTTGTGATATCCATGATAATATCACATTCACTCCACCTAATTTTGTCTTTGATGTCTTTGGTTCGTTTTACTTAAACAGTCTTTAGGCTAAAACATATTTTTCCTTTTAATCAAGGAATGAGGAAATGCTTCAGCCACAAAAGAACACTGAGGAGCCGACATCTGTCATAATCTACAGACAATCCAGCAGACAATCACCAACAACAGAATCACCAACAAAATTACCCACAACACCTGATGTAGAAAGCTGCCCCCCTGAACCTCACACAAAAGTAGCACCAAAAAAATCAATATAACAAAATATGGGGTTTTATGGTTGTTAAAATATAAAGTTCATTGATGTATTTTTATAATTAAAATAAATGAAAATGAGGAAGGAACCCTTGTGTCTTTCTCTTAAATTTCCATCACCATGTTTGTTTGTGGGGGGGGGGGGGGAGTATTTTTTACATTGTTAAAAGCGACTGCTCTGATGTGTACAAATGCTGTTTAAAGGTTAGGTGTCCTGCTCTCTGGACACTGAGCTTTTGACAGTTAACTGCCGACATTTCTACCTGCTCAGGGAGTTTACTGTTGTTAGCATCACTGCTGTGTATGCTAACATTATTAAAGAGGCCATGTGTGTTATCTCTGAGGTACAATCTGCACGTATGGAGGGCGTTTTCGTCATTGCTGGGGATTTTAACCAGGCCAATTTGAAGACTGCTCACCCTCATTTTTACAACATGAGGATTTTGCAACTGGAGGACAAAACACTCTATATTTGGTTTTCACTATAGGCCAATTTATGCTACTGACGTATAGCCTCTGCAACCGTCCAAACTGTCTCTGCACGCGACCACACCCCCGCGCAGAGGTTCTGCAACCGTCGTTACACACCTCAAGAAAATCCTGACTGCACGTCGGACGGTCTCATACCTGCGCAGACCTCAAGCAGAAGTGCGCAGACGAAAAACAGCTGTGATTGGTCCTTGTTATGCCTTTCCAGGCTGTCTGTGTGGTCGTCCTTCTCAAATCGTTGCCGGGGCGTGCCATTTTTAAAAACCAAGGAGTAACAACAATGGATAACCACGACGAAAGGTTGATCGAGGAAGTTCGGAAGTACAACCACGTGTACAATGCCTCAGACATTTTGTTTTGGAAAATAAACACCCCCGCCGGCAGATCGACGTTGCAGAAGCATACCAGCAAAACTGGTTTGCGACCAGAAGCAAGCAACATTTGATGTGTGCTGTTGCAGAAGTTTAATCTGCCCTTAATGTGAAAGACGCATTCAGAGCAGCCCTCCCCGCCGCCACCTTGGCTCTCTGGACCTGCTAATTCCTGCATACAAACCCCTGTGGATCAAAGCAAAACCCACAGTGAAGCAGGTGATGGTATGAACCCTGGGGGCTCTCAAAACAGTCCTGGAGGAAATCCAGGACTATTTTGAGCGCTCTAATTGGGACATGTTCAAAGCTGCAGCAACATACAAGACCAGCTTTGATGAGTATGCTATGACTGTGTCAGCCTACATCAACAAACGCATTGAGGACATCAGCACCACAAAGAACATCATCACCTTGGCCAACCAATGAACCTGGACCAAGGAGGTCCGACAAACGCATAAAAGCACAGAACTTAGCCTTGAAGTCTGATGACAAAGAGGCACTGAGGACAGTGTATGCCCACTTGAACCATGCTATTAGATCAGCGAAGCAGAACCACAGTCAGAAAATCCAGGATCTTTTCCACGATGCCAGCAACACCAGGAGGATATGGTAAGGCATACAAGCAATTACAGACTACGACACACCCTTCCCCCAGTGGGTGTGGCTGTTGCTTACTTCCTAAATGGACTAAGCAATGCCTTTGGAAGGTTTGAAGCCCTAATCTGCACTCCAGCATTGAAATCTGTTCCCCATCAGGAAGAGGAGGCACTCTGCCTTGACACTGCTGACGTGTGGAAGAGTCAACCCACGGAAGGCCCAGATAACATACTGAAGCAAGTGTTTAAGAAGCGTGCGGGTCAGCATTTTACACCATATTTATTTTTGCACTGCACTGAAAGTTTTCATATTTATTCCCTTTTTGCACCAATATTTAAACTGGTTACTTTTTTTCTCCTACATTGTTTAAGTTCTGTGTATCTACTCCAACTGCAATATCAATACACTGTTGTAAGCTGTATGCAACAAAATTGTGCATACAAAATGACAATAAAGTTAGTCTAAGTTCAGATAATTGCTCTTGCTGTAGTTCAATGTGAACCCAAAGCTTTAAAAATGGCTTTATAACCATTTCCAGACTGATAGATCCGTTACTTTCTAATTTTTCTTAAGTTTCTTGGGTTCCTGGCATAATGTTTAGCTTTTGAGGATCTCTTGGTGTCTTATTTTTTCAGGCAGGTGTTTTTTTGTTATAATTTTTTACTTGTTTGGGGTTTTTTATGTTAGAAACGTGAACCATAAAAGGAAAAAGATGCTACTGAACTCAACATTAAATCAAGAGTTTAATCCCTGTTATTTATGTTTAGTTATGATGTTAAAACTACATTCAGATAAACCCTGAAATGTAACCTGCTGTTAAGCACATAGGTGGAGGGTTGATGATTTGAAGCAGAATTCTTCCAGGATGTGACCAACATTTTTTCTCTCTCCAGAATTTCATCATGGATATAGTAACAGTCCTGTTTCCATCTGGATTTAGTTCTGGTAGTTTAAACAAACTGTGACTCTCCTTGTAATCAGACAAGCCTGTTTATCCCTCAGTGCAGCCAAACACAATGAGAGACTGGTTGCTATGCCTCTTTTGGACATCATCAGCACACAAGCTGATAACCATGGAGAACATCCATGGATGGAACATCATGGAGAACCTGCTGGCCCTGACATCCCAGGTTCATGTTTTTAATAATACAAAAATAGTTTAAATTATCTTCTTTTTTTCCCACTATATTAAGTGCAGCAAACAAATCTATAAAAAAAAAAGAGAGTAGGAGGGAAAAGGAAGAAAATAGCACCATGGCTGACTAAGGAGTGTGAAAAAGCAAAACAATCTAGAAATAAATAATTTCAATTTTTTAAAAAGAATCAAAATACCCAAAACACTGAATATAAAAGGTGACAAAGTACTGTCACCTAAAAAAAAAAGTACAAAAAGAGAATATTTAAATCCTCTTCTTGTAATTCAGTAGGACAAAAAACAGAAATGAGTCAAGTTTATACATTGATTAAAATAATTAATGGAATATAGATATCCAATTCTCAATGATGGCGAAGAAGTTGCTGTTGAAAATAATTAAAAAGCAGAAATGATGGCTAGAGCTTTTATTAAAATTCATAGTTTAAATAATATGAGCGATCTGTTTATTGCAGGTCACTAATATTAAAGGAACATCTGTTGATGGTGAGGAACACTTTCAGAGAGCAAGCTCCTTATAAAATTATTTGCTTCAGTTTATTTACCAGATTTTTTATGCAATGTATTAAAGTACTGTATACCTTTGAAGTGAAATAAAAATATATATGATTTTTAAATAATTTGCAATGTTTCATAAACATTAATATAAATTAGCAGGGAAAATCTGGGCGAGTATTCAGCACTGAACAAATCTGAGTTTTGATTCTTTCAAATCATTGTTTTTGCTGAAAGAAAGTCTTGAGATGCTGATTTCTAAGGTTTCTTACAGACCATGCAGGAAAACAGAAAACATGTGGAAGAAGGAGGTCAAATGAGTCCAAAGAGGAGATGCTTTAGAAGGAGCTCAGGTGGTAACATTGTTCCACTGGGGAAAGTTTTTAACAGGAAAATTCACAGTTCTTCAGAGTTGATGGGAAGATTAACAGAGTTAGATACAAGATAAGTGTGGGTTTTTACACCAAAAAAACTTCAGTCCGCTATTCAGTTTAAATGTGCATATTTCTTCTTTAAGGTAAAGCTCTCAAGAAAATATACAGATGTTTTGTGGCAGTAGGGGAACCAGGTATTTTCATAGGGCCCAAAAATAAAAAGTTCATGGTCTTCTTCACTAATCATACTGTGTAGCCCACCAACATAAAGACAAACAAGCTGAATATCCATACTTTCAAAATAAATCACAGACGACAGTCCAGATTTTCATTAAAGGCATTGCTAATGAATGAACACATATTTAAATATTTATGCTCTCTGAGTAAATAATTTATGGCTCTGCATCATTTACACATTAAATCAGTAGAGCAAGTGGAGATAATCTTGCCTTTTCTCCAGCAAAACACAATTGCAAGTTGTGAAAAGAACACAACTGATTTGTTTATGTTTAGAGTAAGTATATTGGTGTGATTTATTACTGTATTTTTGTGTTGAGTTTGTGGTTATTACACTTAGAATTGAAATGTCAAATAGTTAGAGACATTCCATTTGAAAGGATCATTGCCGCCACCTGCTGGTTTAGAGGGGAACTACTTTTTTAGATCGTGGTTAATTGGTTCATATGGGCTCTATAATTATTGAAACACTTCTGCTTCTCATCTGCTGTTTAGTGGTAATCTTTATAGCACATAGCTTTTACAGGCATATTAAAGTATTGATATCATGGATCAACTTTCTGAAGTGCTAATTTGTAAGGTTTATAACTTAAAAATGAGATTTAGTTTAGGCTATAGTTTAATGTTTTTTATACTGTATCTTTTCCAAATAACAATTAATCTGATTTTTAAAAAATATAATGTATTGGGATTAATCCATCCGAAGGCGTTCAGGTGATTCGTGACGTCATCGCCACGTCTAACGCTCACCTGTCTAACTTTCACTTCAGCTGCAAATCATCAAGCAGGACGGGAAACATGACAAGAAGCGCAGAATGAGACCCGCTGTTATAATCAGCTGTTTTTTAGTTAACGCCATCCTTCAGACAGGTAAGAGATCCTTATATTGTTGTTGACTGAAGCAGACATCCTAATATTATAAACTTCTACTTTGGATTATTATTTTAGGCTATGCATTTACCCGCTTTAGTTTGGAGTTACAAAATATGTTTATTAAATAAATATTAAGTTGTTACACCGCAATAACTGGAGGCCTCCCCCGTGATAAAAGGCTATTTCCTCACGCAATGCAAAAAAAAAAAAAAAAAAAAAAAACAGTGAAAACATGGATTACTTCTCTTATGTCCTGAGATATACAGAATTCCAGACTTCTTTTAAAAACCATAAAACACCTCTTGTGCTTTTTTTCTTCCAAATTAAATATATGAAGAGGTTTATTATTGCAAGAAGCTTATTATTGCAATTAAAAAGTAAATGTTATGATATTTTAAATGTTATTCCTTTAGCTTCCTGGTATTTTGAAGAACTGGTCTAACCAGGTCAATGAAGGCAGTTTTGCTTGCACGGTATTGTGCTAACCTATAACTTAAACCTTTCTATGGGACTGAAATCATGACTTTCTGATGGCTACTAAAAACACCGACTTTCCTGTTCTAAAGATACTTGTTAACAGGGTATAATTTGAGTTATGTACAACTGAGGGACTCGTTTGTGCCCAGATATTCAAACTAAGCTCATGAAATTCTGCCATAATATTTCGATTTTTTTCATTAGAATGAAGGTTGTTTAACGACTTGCAGCAATCTCTCTTGCAGCAATACGCAACATGCCTCTGTCATAATAGGAGAAGACCTAAACTTTGTTTTTAAGTTTAAAGGATACTGTATGGCACCAGGGGCGTCTCTAGGTTTAAGAGACAAGGGTGGCTCAGCCCCTATAAGATAATGAAAACATAACTGTTACAATATTCACTTATATATTTTGTGCAAAAAATATCACATAAATCTAAACAGACAGTACAAATCAAAGAAATATATCAATTTTGTAGAACATTTATTGACAGTCAATTTTGGGTCACTTTTTAAAATTTATTTACTTTTAAACCAAGACTCGGACAAGATCTTATGGGACCTTAAGCAGAATATGATTAAGCAACTCCGTCTTTCTGTCAAGAACATCCACCAGCAGGGTATCCAGGGGGGGATTTACCATTAGGCAATACTAGGCAGTTGCCCAGGGCCCCAAGTTCCTGGGGGCCCCATAAAACTCTGTTTCCGTGTATGGTTAATACAACTAATCCTTATTTGTGCACATTAATTATGTTTTTGATAAAAATCCTTTGGCTAAAATGCCATCAGAACGCTGATAAATAGAGAGGAAAAAGGGACAAGAAGAGAGGGACAAAACCTAGAACAAATAATGGATGTCTATTCTATTAACATTTCTCTATCTGTAGAATGGGTCTGTTTTATGGGTTTTTTTCTCAGGGGGCCCCCTGCCTGTCTTTGCCTAGGGCCCCAAATTTCCTAAATCCGCCCCTGAGGGTATCAATACGGATTTGATAGAATCTGGGAGAGCGGACTATGTTCAACCATCCATTTTCTTTAACCTTATCCCTCAGTGGGATCAGGAGGTGCTGGTGCATATCTCTAGCCACGTTCTGGGTCAGAGGTGGGATCACCCTGGACAGGTCACCAGTCTGTCGCAGTATATTCAAGCAGCTTAAAAGTAATCGGTAATCAGATTTATTATTTGCACTTTTACTAAGTGAACTTTGTAACTCCCTTAAATCTGAAATTCCAATGCCAAAATTGTTTAAATCTTTTATCTTTGGACCCCCTGCAGAGTGACGTCACACCTGCAAGATCCTATCCTTACCTTCCTGCTAGATTGCAAAAAGCAGCTTGCTCATGAGTTGTCAACTTAACACGCTAAATCTTAAATGTACGTGTACATATAAAAGAAAAAGGGGCGCAGTGCTTGCTATGGCAACACTATCAAAGTCAGGAAAAAGTTTTAAGTAAAGCCGGGATTAAAACAGTAGCTACAAGAAGCTTCAAACAAAAGGTGTTCTTTATGTTCAACCTAAACACCAACTCCGATAGACCATCAGTAGAGCAGGTGTTTAAATTAATCAATCACTGCTGCGAAAGCTTATA
Source organism: Cyprinodon tularosa (assembly GCF_016077235.1). NCBI lineage: Eukaryota > Metazoa > Chordata > Actinopteri > Cyprinodontiformes > Cyprinodontidae > Cyprinodon > Cyprinodon tularosa. The sequence goes on from NW_024039695.1 coordinate 207,727, forward strand.
GCAGTGAAAGCTAATATACCACAGCCATCACTTAATAAACGCAAAATAAACAACCCTCTAAAAACGGAAAACTGTAATGGACTGAAAGTCCTGTTTTTTATGTGGGAAATTATTTGCGTTGTTTTAGTATAATTCTGATATATTGGCGCTGTTGTCTGTTTCTATGGCAACGATACTGAATGTAGTGTAGCTTAGAGACCTGCATGGGTCGAGTTTTACCAACCCGCACCCGCCCGAACCCGTTAGGATGACTACCGAACCCGACCCGTCACCCGCGGATATCTTCAATTCAAATGTTATGGGGAGAGGTTGGAGGGGGGTGATGGGGAGAAAGCGAGAGGCAACAGATTCTTTTTTCTGAGTTTTTTGTCGGGGTTTGTGGACGGTGAGCAGCGGGGAGAACTTTTTTTATTTTCTTTCTGAGGAGCGGCATGAATGGGGTTTTAATCAGATATACACAGCACCGAAAGCAAAATACGTGTACAAAATATTGGTGGGGACATGTCCACACCAGTCCTTAAGGAAGTTACGCCTATGATTGTTCAGATTAACTTGTCTTCTTTATGGCTTTTATTCGGTGCTTTACTGCATTTGTTTTGGAAAAATATGAGGAAAAAATAAATACAGAAAAAAAATATATTTTTTTTTAAATCGCAAAATAATTATAGGGTGGCTAATGCCAAAGAAAGGGTGACTGAAGCCACCCTTAAATAGTTCTAACGACGCTTATGCTGTATGCCTCTAAAATTTAAGTTTTTCTGTGGGTGCTTGCAATCTATAATGTCTTTGGACCTCATTCCAATTCACTTCATGTTTCAATATAGATGAGATTCTCTCTTCTCAGCTTCTGCAAGAAGATACCCACCTGGTACATATGTTGATTATATTTGTTTATTTTTTGTTTTTCAGTTACACAGAATTGGCATGATGCAGGTCCTGAAAGAAGGGTCTATTTGTTTTCTGTTGAAAAAACTTTAAAAGACTCCCCAGAAATTTGTGGTCAGTCCTATTTGGTTATATGTTAAATAAGGCTACGAAACCTAATGTAGGATGTTTCACCATTCTAAACATCAGATTTCTGTTAACACAAATCAATCTCCAGCTTGATTTGTGTCTGTTAATACAGAACTTTTATGCACCGTAAGACCAGCTGATTAGTCCACATTGTGAAGCTGCTTTGAATGTGAGGCTGCTAAAGGGATCACAATAGGGCACCAAATAAAAAACACATTTTTGGGCAATTATTCATTAGAAAAAAAAAATTGCCACAGATAATTAATGCAAGCACGCAAGCAAATATTTTATAGCACTTATTTATTATTATAAAGTGTCATCAATAAATTGCACAATCAGATTGTTATTTTCTGCATCATTAAATATCTACCTGAACCAAACTGAATTGAAATGGCCCACTTGTGAGTTTAACTGTATATCTCTAATCCACTACTGATTAAGGCAAAATTTATCTTCATTAAATAACTGTCAGAAAACATGAACTTGAAAACTGAAAACTTGAAATGTGCAACTGTAAAAGGTAAAACAAAAAAACAGCTCTATATACATGCATGTCTGTGTTTATCATTTCTATTTGGGCCCATCCTATGATGGTGCGATGGTGATGATTCTAGGTGTGTTTATCATGTCCAGAAAGATGGGAGAGCTGGATGTTCATTTTTTTAACAGTAAACGGTAGCGTCTCGGCCAGTGGCGGCTGGTTGAGTTTTCTCCAGGGGGGGCTATAAATTCAAAATAGACATATATCAAAAACCAGTCAACCGTATACTAAGTTATCACACCAGTATATTTATATGAATGCCAACAACAAAAAAACATTATAAAAACAAAACATAATTTCATGAACAGTTTTACATTTTGTACATAAATCTTGCCCTTCTGAGGCTTTGTAAAGGAAAATCTGTGTTTTGCATGGTCCAATATGATGTCACAAACCTAAACAAATAATGGACCAGTTTAATAATGGAGAATCAGTCAGCTTTATATTTTTTTAATATATGAAAACTATTGAGTTTTTATATGTGTTTATTTATGAGCAACTATGCAGATTAACAAACATCTAGAAAAGGTAGACTATATTATATAATTTTTCATGTGAATCCCAGATTGTTCATTCTTCTTTGCCTTTTCTACAAAGTGATTTAAATCAGTCCTAGCTGTCTTTATCCATGCTGGGTCAGATTTGTTTCGAAAAAGGAGACAGGGAAAGCAGAATAAAGCTACATGCTGCTAGCCAAGCCTTCTTGCTAAACCAGGTCCTGGAAAAGGACGCTTCTTGCACCATTTCTCTTTCTCTCCAATGCCTCTCCAGCCCCCGCAACTCGACCTGTGAAGCACCCACAAAAAATCTAAGCTGTGGCAGGAGGTGGTGAGGAAATACACTTCCTGCCAGCTTGGGGTGCACCAGAGCTGCGGCGGTGCTGTGAGAACAGAGCTGTGAAAATTAATTAATTAAAAAATCAATGCCCCAGGCACTGCAGATCCACCCTGTGAAAAGGGTCTGCCGACGCCGGTGATCTAAAGCACTAAAATTCATTTTAAACTATCTTTCTCACAACCTTTAGGTCAGTTGGCTCTAATAGAAACAGAGGAGACTGTGTGGGCAGCAGTGGGTGATCAAGCCTCTCTAAGCTGTAAGCTCACTGAGGATAAAGACGTCCTCCAGTTCACCTGGCAGAAAGTCCTCCTATATGCAGAGAAGAATCTCGCCACCTACACCAAGAAATATGGTTACAGCGTGAGAGTTGATCTGGCAGAGAAGATGGATTTTCAGTGTGAAGATCTTCAGAGCTGCTCCATGGTGATTAGGAAGGTGATGGAGGAGGATGAAGGCTGCTACAGGTGTCTGTTTATCACCTATCGTACAGGAATCCTGATTGCCAGGACCTGCCTCAGACTCTATGGTGAGTACTGAAGATATAATGTGGTGTATTGGTTTTGAAAGTTTAGCTGCCTCCAACAAAATGACAGCTATGCTCTCAGCTTTTTCTCTGTAAATATATTGCTAGGGTACGATTGACATGATCTTTACATCAGATGTCGGTACCAACCCATGAAGTCCACCTGCACAAAGACATCGATCCATAGATGTCCAGGGGTCCGTTTCACTAAGCAGTTTTAAAAAACTGAAATCTGCAACTCTAAATTGATCTAGCCTAAGGTCGGGAACTCTGAGTTTTTGGTTTCACAAAGGCTGCTATGAATTAGTTCAATCAACTCTAATTAGGTCCACTCAGAGTTGAGCACATGCATAACAAGTATATGAAATGCCATTATCAGTGGAGCCCTGATTTGAATATAAAAAAAGGGAAAATGTGTTTAAAAGACAGTGAAACGGCAATACAGCTGCAAAGAAGAGGAAGATGGCAAAGGAGAGATTTTTGTTCGAGTTAATGTGTGGGGTATGGCAGGCCGTTTTTACATTTATTAAAATCACTTTCTTCACTGTTGGTCCATTTTTAGATAACCAAAATAGGATTCTTCCTTAGAATAATTTTCATAGTCGGAACTGCTATATAGAGGTTGTAAATTACATTTTGCAAGAAGAAGCTGAATTTCAGAAAGTTAAAAAAAACTATATTGCAATAGTAAAAATTTTGTTTTAGCCTATATATATCTAGAAATGTTTACACATTTTAAGTGACCGTTTTACATTTATCAGCTTGACTGAATGTGTATTTATGATGCCTGAAATGCATTTCTTCATAGTCAAAATAATACAAATGATTACCAGTAAGCATAGAATTATGGAGATCTGAAAAAAAAATGTCTAGACATCCAGAATGTTGAATCAAGAACTGAATGAGATTATTTTATTTGAAATTGTCATTTTGACAAGGAATCTTTTCAGATATAAGAAATACATGTTACGTAAAACTAATACATTTGAAAATAGCTTGTTGTGACCATAATAACATTACAGGTTTATTTCTTGAATGCTAATGGATCAATGTATCTATTTAAGTGAAATATTCTAACATCAGACAAAATGGAAGAATAGAAACGTTGTTCTCATAGATAAGACATGTTCATCACCTGATGCGGTTCTCAGTTTGATTCCTTCTTTTACACAGTGGCTGTTAGCAGCCGCTTCGGATTTTATTATCCCAATAAATGGTTATTATTAGTGGTTACTCGTCCCTTAGAATGGCTTTAGACTGTGAAACTGATTTAATACGTTGTAAAAAAAAAAAAAAAAAGCCTTTGTTGGCAATGACAGCTTCAAGACTCCTCCTATATGGATAAATTAGTCGCATGCATTACTCACGTGTGATTTTGGCCCATTCTTCCACACAAAAAGTCTTCAAATCTGGAAGGTTTTGTGGGCTGTTCTAGCAGCTTTATTTTCTTTCTCTGAAACCAATTGAGAACTTCCATGGCTGTGTGTTTGGGGTCGTTGTCTTGCCGAAATGTCCACCCATGTTTCATTTTCATCATCTTGGTAGATCGCAGCAGATTTTTATCAAGAATGTTTCTGTAAATTTTTCCATTCATTATTCTTTCAATTATTTTCAGTTTGTCAGTACCATATGCTGAAAAACAGCCCCACACCATGATGTTCCCATCTGTAAACTTCACTGTTGGTATGGTGTTTTTGGGGTGATATGCAGTCCCATTTGGCCTCCAAACATGGTATCTATTAAGGCATCCAAAACGTTCAATTTAGGTCTCATCTGACAAGACTATATTCTCCTAGTATGTCACAGACTTGTCTAAATGTTGTGCAGCAAACTTTAAATGAGGTTCAACATGCTTTTTCTTCAGCACGCGCGTCATGGCAGTTGAGTGCATTACTTATTGTTTTCTTCAAACAAATGTACCTGTAAATTCCAGGTCTTTCCGAAGCTGTCCACAAGTGGTCTTTGGCTATTGGACAACTCTTCTAAATAATTCTTTGTCACCTATGTCAGAAATTTTGCGAGGAGCATCTGGTCTTGGTTGGTTTATGGTGAAATTATGTTCCTTCTACTTTCGGATTAGGGCCCCAACAGTGCCAGTCCCAGTCTGAGGTCTTGAGCACCCTGGAATTGGTTGTCTTCTACTATATGTCTGTACTTGGCAGCATTCATCTTTACTTCAATTGCAACCAGTCGTCCTGTCGCTGCAGCTGAAAAACACCCCCACAGCATGATGCTGCCACCACCATATTTGATTGTTGGGATTGTACTGGGCATCTGATGAATAGTGCCTGCTTTTTATCCACACATACCGCTTAATAGTTAACGCCAAAAAGTTCAATCTCAGTCTCATTAGACCAGAGAATCTTCTTCTCATAGTCTGGGAGTTCTTCATGTGTTTTTTTTGTTGTTGTTTTTGCGGCACTAGTAGCTCGTTTTTTTCGACAGTAGGCTGACAGTAAAGAGGGTATGAGATAGGGGGAGAGACATGCGGCAAAGGACCACAGGCCAGATTTGAACCCCGGTTGGCTGCGTCGAGGGCTAAGGTTTCTGTACAATTGGTTGTGCGCCCTAATCGCTGTGCCACCTGCATGCCCCTTTCATGTGTTTTTTACCAAACTCCATGCAGGCTTTCATATGTCTTGCACTATATATATATAGAATCTGTCTGTAATGGTTTAACCCCTCTTTCCAGAGCTGCATGATCCCGTCCTTGATGTCAGCAGATCAAAGTCTCCTGCAGAGTCAGTTGTGTCCTGTTCAGCCACAGGTCGACCTGCTCCCACTGTAACACTGACTGTTCTACAGCAGAACCTCAGCTTCTCCCACTACAACAGCAGCAGTGTGACCCACAGCAACGGTACAGTCACCGTCACCACCACAGCTCTGCTGTCAGCTTCCAGCAGCACACAGGTTGGATGTTCAGTGTCAGTGCTCTCTGCTGCTCCCAGAGAGAAGATTATTACCGTTCCTGGAGTTACGGGAGCATCTGATGATGGTGAGGAACTCTTTCAAAATTAGAAGAATTACTATGTACTCATCAACAGTTTATCAGAAATGTGGTGATTTATAACAAAAATAGCTCATAGCTTTAAAATTAAAGAAAATTAGAAATTACTAGAAAGGACAGTATTTTGAAACGACACATAAAAAGTGAGCCATGCTTTAGTATTCTTCACTAAACAAATTTGGACTTGGTGGAAGAAAAGTCATAAACTTTTGCTGAAAGAAAATCCTAAGATGCTGAATTACAAGGTTTCATTCAAACCACATAGAGACGAGGCAAACGTGGGGGAAGGTTCTGGTAAGATGAGACCAAGGAGGAAATATTTTTCTGTACATGTAAAATGCTGTGTGAGGAGGAAAGCAAATGCTGCAGGTAACATGGTGGTAAGACATGGTGGTGGCATCATCATGCTGTGAGAATTATTTTTAACATGAAGGACTCAAAGCTGGTCAGAGTTGATGGGATACTAGAGGTCTGTGACATAATAAAATATGTGGAAAAAAAATGTAAGGCAGAAATTGATGTTTACTGTGTGGGTTTATTTTGTTTTGTTTAGTTTTTTTAGCAAGTATGTTTAAACACTCCGAATACAGAATTATTCATAAGTTAATGTTAAGTCTTTGCAGCATTGTTTTTCCTTACGTTATTTTTCTAACACCTGTTGCTTTTTCTCCAAAGGTTGGAGTGTGAAAATTGTAGCGCTGTTCTTTGGAGCTTTAGTGGCTTTAATCATCATTTTCTTGTATAGAAGAATTAATCAGAACAGGTACTACTATAATAATATGCACTTGTTTTCAGTTATTAGTTTATTTTTTCCCCAATTTAAAATCCTGCATTTGTCTCACAGGAAGCCTTCAATAGAGAAACCTTCTGAAATCAAAATGATGGAGTAAGTCTCTTATTTTGCTATTTAATGATGCAGAATATATTTTCTTTACATATCCGTATATTTCACTAGCTTCTTTTATTCCTAATAATCTTACATTCAATCCACATTTCTCTGTTGAAGGAATCCTTCAAAATGGAAATCACCTCAAATCATAATTACTGGGTAAGTCTTTTATTTGGTTATGTATTAATGTAACAGATTATACTTTCTTTACATATCCGTATATTTAACTTGCTTCTATTCCTGATAATCTTGCATTCACTCCACCTAATGATAATAATAAGGGCTTTACGATGTTAAATATAAAACATGTTTTCTTTTCTTTTTTGATTTCAGGCCAAATGAACCACCTATGCAACAAGAGAACAATCAGACCGGGGAAAATGTTCTGGTCAGACGACTCAGCCATACACCACCACCATCACCACCTGGTGGAGAAAGTTGTTTACCTGTAGCTGAAAAAGACGGTCAATTCCTGACACCAAAAAAAAATACATGTGGGCTGAAAACCCTAAGGTCAAAGTGGGAAACACACCTCCAAAGACGGTAGAGAATGACTGGGGCAAGACCATGTGGGACTTCCAGACCGAATGGTAATGGCAAACCAACCGGACATTGCGGTGGTGGACAAAAAGCAGAGGAAAGCTGTTGTGGTTGACATATCAATACCAAGTGACTGCAACCTCAGGAAAAAAGGACATGAGAAAATAGAAAAATACCAGGGGCTCTTTCTACAACAAAGATTGAATATATTTTTTTTAATACATTTTTATCATTGGGCTGTTTTCTGCTAACCCTCCGTTAGTAAATGAAGAATATAACTTTTCTGTTGAAGAGGAATGTCAGGCATTAATTTACTGTTTGCTTAAATGTGCTTCTGATCACCTTAAAGGAGAAGTCCTGTCATATTCAGAATTCAAACTTCTGATAGTTCTTTAAATATGAAATTATTACATACTGTTCGATAAATGAGAAGTGTTTTAAATGAAAGAGTAATTTTCATTTGGATGTGCTTTACTGGAGACATCAATCTTTGGTAAAGAACACTACTGCCACCTACCGGTTTGTGATGTCACGGTGCAGTATCGGCTGTTGATCAAGTCCCAATGCTCTATCAGGTGTTTGTCACAACGTGCTATTATCCACGTCATCCTGAAAAAATTCTTCTTCGAAATGTTGGGTACATATTGCGTGTTTTTCTCTGGCCAGAGGTTCGATGGCAAATCCTCCCTCTTTAAGTTGGCAATTCAACGATAAAGCCGTGGTGGATCATGAATTGGAAAGGTAAAATAATTATTTTTTTACTTTTATCAAATGTATTACAAAATCCAACCACCATGCATGTGGGCATTGTCAGTTTAACTATAGCTCTCATGAATTTCAATGGTGAAGTCCTCTGGAAATCTTCAATGATTGTTGTTTATTGCAGGTGTGTCTAGTAGTTCCCATTGATTTTGCTTGTAAAACGGGGAGAATAGCACTAGGCTTACCGCACCGTGACGTCACTGCCGGAAGAAGTCAGGAGTGAGGTGTTTATATATGGCCGTTCCCGAATTATTTTTTTATTAATTTTTTTTTTTTTTTTTTTTTATGATTAATGCTAAATTAATAAAATCACTGCAATCGTATTAGTTTTAGGTATAGAGAATGATCCATTGATTATTCCTTGCGGACCGGACCTCTCCTTTAAAAAGTGAGCTATTTCAAGCTTATCTTCTCTTCTTTATCCCGACGGACATCTTTATGCACTGAGATCCATTTATTTTCTGTAACGTCTGAGCTTTAGATGTGAAGAAAGTTCTGCTCAGACAACTGAACTTTATTTTTCAGGTTAACAAAATTTAGTTTCGATTATTAAAAGTCTGACCTCAAGGAAAATGAATGCTGGGATATCAGCCACTGTTAATGCTGCAGTTGATGCAGCAGTATTAACAGACATAAGGTGCTTGTTAACCCTTTGCATGTTCTAGACGATTTTAAGCATTCTTTCTCAGTCAACTGATGTAACATGACAACAGTCATTGACAGAGCTTGGACTGATACCATGGGTACAATAGCTTCCTGTTCCTTTAGTGCAAGAAAGGCCATTTCAAAAGCACATGGTTTATAACTTTTTTCTACTTTTTTTTTATTCTTTATATCTCAAGCAGTATCCTGTCAAGGATAAAGTGTGAAATATATATTTTTTCTCCCCTCTCTTCGCCAGTGTGGTCATATCTTTCCACAGAGATAAAGGCAGTGCTATAGGTAACCGCCTGGGACCTGGAAAGCCAGGTAACCGATGGGAACCTGGCAAGCTATAAGAATGTGCTACTAGAAGCATTCTGCAGCACGCATGGCCTTAGTAAATCCGTTCCCCCTCTCAGCATCCCTCAAATGTATGTGATGTATTGTGATGAACGGTTCGAACTGAAACTGAAATTTCGATTGCAATGTAAATTGTAGTTGACATTAAAGATTGATTGACTGACACACAGCTCTATCAAGGTGACTTAGTTGAGATGTACAGTAGGGGTGCATCACAGTAAATCTATATTCTGGCTGGGAAATTAATGTATCATAAATGGGAAATTCAAGATGACAAGTGGGAAGAGCTAATGAATGAAACAGAATTTAAAAGGGACACTGAAGTTACCATGTTTCTCATTGAGAACTGAGTAAACTGTACTGTACCTAAATTACCCTAAAGCTGATTTGTTTTCTATTCGGTTTGATTAGATAGTGTTGAGGCTGCTCAGTGGTGCTGTGGTGACTTGCAGCAAGAAGGTTCTGGGTTTGATTCTGCATGGAGTTTGCATGTTCTTCCTGAGCATTTATGGGTTCTCTCCGGGTACTCCGGCTTCCTCCCACAGTCCAAAAACATGCCTGAAAGGTTAATTGGCTTCTCTACAGTCCCCTTAGGTGTCATGTTTTTCTCTGTGTTGCCCTGCGATGGACTGGCCATCGCCTCTTGCCCATTGACTGCTGGAGATAGGGACCAGCACCCCTTGCGACCCGAATTGAGATAAGCGTGCTAGAAAATGGATGGATGGAAGGATGGATATAGTGTTGCTTGTTACCATAGAAAGCGTAACCGTAGATCCTGAAACATAGAACATATAGAACAGTCTTGTTGGTACAAAATTGTAGGTTTGCATGGGTTTAGTAGCTTTCAAAGCTGTGGTGGATGGCTGGCTTTTTGTCGAAGTAAATTCCAGCTTGTAGATATTACACTTTACATGGATACATCTGCGTTGTTGAGGCTTCTGGACACATGGCGGCTACCGGTGCTGCAATACAATTTTTTGGCAGTGACGTACAATGGTTTAGTGTTTTTAGTGAAATACTCAGATTTTACCAGTAGGAAACAGTAATCTTACACAATATACCTGTGTTTTGTGTAATATGTTATCTGTTATGTTAAATATTTTCATGCAAGAGATTCATTCAGCAGTAGTAAATCAGTTTTTAGGCACTGTTTTAAATTATGATTTTTTTCTCCAATGGTCACTCGAAGATGGTGATAATTGATATTAAACTGAAAATCTATATACTTTGAACGACCTTCTTTTGGGAGGATAATGATGGGAGGTTTATATGTACTCGTCTAGTGGCCATGGATGATCACTACTCTTCAAGGTAAACTGTGGGAAATTTCAAGTCTACTACTTTTCATCCACTAGACCAGGGGTAAAAAAAAAAAAATCAGCAGGGGTCAGAGTAAAGAAACTCATCAACCAGTAAAGGTCTGGAGACATTTTAAATTATTATCTGTTACTTTAAACACAATTTAACACTGAAATAAAATTAGGTGTTTTTGCATCCATGTTATACATTGAATTTAATTTAAAAAATATGAAATAAAAAAAAATAGAACTTTTTTCCATTTTAAAATCTAGAGTGTTTTTTCAAGTAGAGAACAACAATCATACAGTTTGGTATGTAAACAATTTCCCGATTTACATATTTTATAAAACACCTGAACTGACGAAAAACAGATCTCCAGAATGATCAAGGATAAGTCATGGTGGTTGACTTTTCAGAAGACCTTTTGCAACACATTTCTCTTGAGTTTCTGAACTTACAGAGCCAGACTGGAGGAGAACTTCTCCTGAAGGTCCCTTGGTGTGAGCCGCATGGAACAACCATTTGCTGTGAGCCTGCTGTGCTAAGCTGCTGCTGGATGAAACTCAACCTTCCAAACGGACGTGGACAGAGGTTTGCAGGTCTGGCACCGATAGGGACAGAACAAACAATATGTCTTTTGATGACTTTGATCATGTCATGTGTTTACTGATGAGTAAAGACAAAGCTAACAGGATGGATTGCATGCTATGCAATGCTGCAGTAATATGTTTTGAGCTGTTGTTGAAGCTTTAACAACCTTTATTCACTAAGGGTTTAAACACTGATATAACATTAGTGTTTATGTGTTTTCTCAGATAAAGAATCATTAACTAAAGGTTACTGGTTCCTGATTATGCAAATCATTTAATACCTCATGTTTTACATTGTGAATTGGTTTGAAAACATTCGAATTGCTCTAAATTAGTGCAAAGCTAATTTGATGACATCTCAAATTCTTCGAGATAATCTTTGGTTTTCAAACACAAGATACATACAAGATACTTAGTTGAGTTTCACTAGTTTTAGTCAAAAGTGATTTTTGTTAATAAATTATTGTATTTTGAACAGAAGTTGTGGTGAATTTATTCCACGTAAGTCCAGAATTATCTGTTTGACTATAATTTGAGCTCAAATCACTCTTTCATTTATAGTTCTAAGACACAGCTAGTAGGGCGTGTGTTCATAAACAATAAATGACAGTCAGAATAGTATCTGATTAAAAAAGATGTTTGCCACCCCTACCGGGGAGGGCAATAAACATCCTAAAGTATCAGAACATAATATGAATTCCCAGCTGGCTAGGAATTGAATATAACAGTTGTTCACAACAGCTGCTATTATAAAGGACACTTTCATTGCATCAAGCCTTAAACTTCGAACATCCCCCAGGCTTTGAACGGACTCTTAAACCCCTCTTCCCCTTTTATTTCTTTACTTTTGCTCTTTTGTGTTAATTTTACACAGTGAACGATTTATCTCTCAGGCTGGATTCAATCCTTTGAGTAGCATCCAAATGAACAGAGACACATTTAGTTTATTGGTGACTAATAATGTTGCTAATAGCCCTAAATTACTAAATTGGTGAAAGACAACTGGATTTTTTAACGCACTGAGGTTTATATCATTACATTGGCTTTTATTTGTTTATGCTTTACAATAAAAGAAAAAGGAAAAAAATGAAAAAAGAAACAGTTTTGAAGAATTCGGTTTTCATTATTTTCCTGCTTTGTGTGTCAACTGTAACGGTTGCTAAGCGACAGCGCCTACGGCGGTAAAAGGCCACAACAGAGTCCGTCACACCTTCATTTAGGCCAGGAATCCGTCTACGTGATACGTGACGTCACACGCAAAGAGGATCCCCACCCGTCTGAGTTCCAGCGCGGCAGCAAACAATCAGGAAGAAGAGAAAAATGTCAAAATGCGCCCCGCTGTTATAATCAGCTGCTTTCTATTGAACACCATCATTCAGACAGGTGAAAGATTATTTGTTTTTCTTTATTAACTCTTCCTATTCCTTCCTCTGTTTTTCAACATAAACATCTAGAAACAGCCGGTGGTTTCGATTTTTTATTTAATTTATTTCAATTTTTTATGTTTTTTTTTTTTCTTTTTTAAGCATGATGGGACCCCTGTTTTAGTGGTACATTAATGTAGTGAAACATGCGTACCAAAATGACCTTTAGTCATAATGTAGAACAAGCGCTCTGTATAGAGCAGCTTCCTTCCTGCTATTTTGAAGGTCTGATCTAACTGGATCAGACAAGTTTGGTCACTGAAATTATAGCCGATGGTTACTTAAAAACAATTTGTTACCCTGAAGCCACTTTTTAAATAACAGCAGGAAACAAATAAGAAAGTCTTTATCTTGAAAGACTCAATCTTTATCCAGGCTTTCCAGCTACTGACTTAGAAATGTGCAAAAACATTTCCTCATATTTGTTATGAGGATCTATTTATGGTTTTTATTATTTTCAGGATTTGCTGTGTACTTGATGTTTATAGTGATTTTCCGGTACATTTGTTCTGTTTTACTGATGTAAAGCACTTTGAATAACCTTGCTGTTGAAGTGTGCTATACAAATCAGTTTACTTTACGGTAAACTTTACTGTATTACTTTACAGTGTAAAGTAATAGGCCTAATTGAAGTTACTTACAGTCTGTTATTTAGAAAACCCCACACATAACATGACTGCTACATCTCTGTTGTACGGTGGCTGAGAAGTGCAAAACAAATTTACAATTCAAAAACACATTAACAAATAAAACACAAAATAACATTTGAAGAAACAAAATTATATTTTATGAAACAAATGTATTTTTGAAAAAAAAAGTTTAAATTTTTAAAAACAAATTTACATTTTAGCAAACAAATTCACATTTTAAACAAGTTAGATTTTAGGTGAGAGAAAGTTTCATTTTAGAGAAAAAAAAAATATACTATAGGGAAACAAATTTACATCTAAAAAAAAAATTGACCGTTCGGAAACACTTGTACAAGTGCAAAGACAAAACTGCAAGCAGCAAAACACAGTTACATAGCCAAAAACAAATGAACAAAAGACGGCTACACGGAAAGGGAATGTCCCAGTGGCCGGATGTGACGTCACCATTACCCTGACTTGTAGTACAAACAGCTCAATCTGTAGTCCTCCTGCTTCACGTGAAAAGTCAGTGGCAATTTTATTATTGTGGAGCAAAATTCAGCCAATTTACACCATTTTGTTCTTCATGCGGACGGTCTCTGGAAATCTTAATTGTAAATGTGTTTTGCACTCGTTTCATAAAATATAATTTTGTTTCTTCAAATGTACTTTTGTTTTTTATTTGTTAATGTGTTTTTGAATTGTAAATGTATTTTGCACTTCTCAGCCACCGTACTGTTGGGATGCATTTCTCAGAGTTGGAAACTTCTTCCTCCAAATCCCTTTTTTTTTCTCAACCTAATGAAGTTTGTTCCTGGATGTGTTTGCAAACTGTAATCTGGCTTTTATCTCTGAGTTGCCTTCAACCCCAATTCTTTGCAGAACATGCTTCTATGAGAAGCTGGGAAAAGAGTTTGATTTGCTGCCTTAGTAAATAAATTTGATGCCTAGTGTTTTAGTTGCACAGAATCAGCATTATGATGGTCATCACTGAATGAAACTAAAAAAAAAAAAAAAAAAAATCATAATCTGTGGTGAGGGACATTGGGCTGTTAATAGATTGAATACAGCTTTAAAAAAAACAAACATTTGATTCAAGCTGTTTCGTCAGTCTCAGCTTTAAAATTTAGCTCAACCAAATCCGTCTTCTGCTTCTTGATGCAGATAAAGTTTGGTCCTCAAGATAAATCAAAGCAAAGCAGCTTATTGGTCCAGACTGGGAAACTGTTTCTTCCTAAAAGCTTTGACAGGGATTTAAAACAATAAATATCTATTAATAACTCAATTTCTCATTAAATGTTTCCTCCAGGTCAGTTTGCTCTAATAGAAACAGAGGAGACTGTGTGGGCAGCAGTAGGTGATCAAGCCTCTCTAAGCTGTCAGCTCACTGATGATAAAGACGTCCTCCAGATCACCTGGCAGAAAGTCTGCCATGATGAACAGAAAAATCTCGCCACCTACACCAAGAAATATGGTTACAGAGTAAGACCTGACCTGAAGGACAAGATGGATTTTCTCTGTGAAGATCTTCAGAGCTGCTCCATGGTGATCAGGAAGGTGATGGAGGAGGATGAAGGCTGCTACCAATGTCTGTTTAACACCTATCCTAAAGGAGCCCTAATAGGCAGGACCTGCCTCAGACTCTATGGTGAGGGAAGGTGACATGCTGCAAAGGTAAAAAAGTTTAATTTTACTTATCAAAGTGATGTTTGTTTTCCTCTCAGAGCTGCATGATCCTGTCCTTGATGTCAACAGATCAAAGTCTCCTGCAGAGTCAGTTGTGTCCTGTTCAGCCACAGGTCGACCTGCTCCCACTGTAACACTGACTGTTCTACAGCAGAACCTCAGCTTCTCCCACTACAACACCAGCAGTGTGACCCACAGCAACGGTACAGTCACCGTCACCACCACAGCTCTGCTGTCAGCTTCCAGCAGCACACAGGTTGGATGTTCAGTGTCAGTGCTCTCTGCTGCTCCCAGAGAGAAGCTGATCACCGTTCCTGGAGTTAAAGAAACATCTGATGATGGTGAGGAACTCTGACAGACTCATTTGGATCTGAATGGTCAGTTTGTAGTTTTAATCTTTTTTTTTTTTCTTCAGGTTTTGATGTGGAATCTGCTTTAAGTAACAGTGCTGTTGGTAAGTTCATGTTCAGGAGTTTCCAGTTTTATTATTCATTCTGTTTAGTTGATCATATCAGCATTTTTTCCTGTTTCTCCATAGCATGGTGTATAATCAGTGGATCCATGGTTTGCATCGTTGCCTTTCTCATCATTTTATGGTTCACTAAAATGGCAGGAAAAAGGTATTTCTTTCACACAGTGTTTGAATTGTCACCTGGATCTTGTTAAGGATTATTGAGATGTATATACTTTTTTATTTCACAGGGGGATAAAATTTGCACCAGGCATGGCACTAGAAGATGCATTGTTAACGGCAGGGAAAGATCCAGTGAAAACACCATCTGCTGATTTATTGAACACACCATCTGGAGATTCATTGAACACGTCATTTGCAAATGCATTGAACACGTTATATGAAGATACATTGATCCCGCTACGTGAAGATACACGGAACAAACCATTGTAAGACCTTCTTTACTTTGCTCTTCATTCATCGTAATATTCTCCTTTCTCTTACCTCTACCTTTACTTCTTGCCTCCTTTTTGTATATTTAGTCCTTTAAATTTAATTCTAGAACACTTTAAATCATTCACTTGTCAATGCAGCTTCTTCTTCTCTGGTGTGTTCATCAGATTTATCTTACTGTGCAACTTTTAGAGTTTAATATTTGTATATAACTTAATTTTCAACAAAAAAGTTATTGTTTCTTTTATTTTTCAGTGTTGAGGAACCTTCAATAGTACCCACATGTGTAGAAACCCTAGTGAGTATACGATGCAGACTGCTGCAGTCAGAAGTAAAACCAGCAGGATGCTCTGAACAAACTAACCTACCAGTCTATAGTGGAAGAGAAGAAGCAGCCGACCTGAGAGCAAAGGATGAGGAACATGAAAAACTATTGTGATGTTATGATGAAATCATTTATAATAATCTCAATGAGATGCTTAATTTAGTCGGTTTACAAATATGTATATATTCCAAACAAAGGCAAAATGTAAAACACCTCTAGTTCCAGTGGTGTGAAATGGGTAGATGTCCGCTTGCCTGTTGTCATGGTAACTCATTGGATCGGAGCTTGACTGATGATGTTTTTCATAGTTGTTTCACACATGCTTGATGCTCACTGCAGGAATAGTTTGGTTCCTGTAGCTGTTTCTCTTTTAAATAAATTTTAATGTGCTTTCACCCACTTATTTCTTTCCATCTCCAATGTTTGGTCAAACTCTCTTCTCTCTTAGTATGCTTGTAATAATTTAATACAGTCATGTTAGGAATATTAAATAGGCGTATTCAAGTGGGAATGCTTATGCATTCCCACTTATTGTTGTTCACTTCAAATTTTTCTGACTCTAACTAGTCCCGCAGTTTTCAACCGATTTCAACAATTTTGGTATCAAAACGTTCAGCTTGTTCAGGAGAATTGTGCTATGTCTTTTGGTAAAGATATTTTTTGTAGTTTTCGCGATATTATGCTTTTTCTGCGTTTTTTTTTTGTCCCATTGAAATGCATGTAGAATTCTTAGAATTCAGCAAAATTCAGATAAAACTTTATCATCTTCGACCTTTAACTACTTCAGCATACTTTCAGCATACTTTCAGCTAGAAACACCATTCAACTTTTAAAATGTTTCCGTATCTTTCTGCTATTACTGTTTAACTCAGCTTTTTGCTAACCTTTACAGTTTTGCTTCAGTGAAGCTTCAAACTTTAAAAGAAAATTTTAAGATTTTCAGATTTATAATGGAAGTCTATGGACGAAATTCTTCAACTGCTAGAATGCGTGCTCTAGCTTTTGAGCTGTTCTGGTTTTTCCGAACAAATTGTTCTCAGTCCCTCATTTTTAACTCAATTGAAATAAATTATACATCAAAACGTAGGGATTTTTATCAGGATTCAGGAAATATAACCATAATTTATGTGGCATTTACGGTTTTCCGACTGTTTGGCCTAGTCAATGAAGAAGTCCATACTTCCCCAATAGAAATCCAATGAGAGATTTTCCAAAAATCACAGACAAAATCCAAAACGATACATATTTTCGTATCGCTCCCATTTATTAACTATTTGATGTACTAACATGAAACTTGGTATACAACATCTTCAGAACCTTCTAGCACTCACATTGAAGGAATTTCTTCAATATGATTTATGGTTTAGCTGTTTAGCTGACTTGTTCGGGCATAGGAAAACGCTGATTCTGAGAAAAATCGTCAAACTCAGAAAATGCAAATTTTTACATCCTCACCGTGGCCAAATCATTTTTAGTAGAAACATGAAAATTTTCACAGTCGAAGCCGAAGGATGGCTGACGCCAACGGTGAAAGAATTTTTTGAATACCTTTTACGGTTTTGGCTCACCGCTCGTTTGTTCGCAGGGGAAGTTTTGCTTTAGGGAGTTCTGTTCTACCATGGAACTCCATGTTATTTAATGAGACCAGCAGGATTTCTCAAACCTTTATATTTCTCCTTCCCATTAAGGTTGTGAATGAGCTACAGCCATGAACATTATCCCAATTGGAGACAAAGGATAGCTGTCGCTTAGACTGAAATAATTTTTTAGATACCATTTACGGTTTGTCTTCAGCACTCGTTTGTTCTGAGCTGATATTCCCATTCAAAAAAGCCTGAGAGGAAAGGAACGAAAGTGAAGCGCTTTTCTCTCTTTCACTGACAGGCTCGTTAAGCGTTGTCAAGGTAACCGAGCTTCAAAGGAATTTTACCTCTGCCTCTTTAAACAGCACATTTTATTCTAATGGAGGGAGACAACACTGATTTAACATTTGGAAATGGATACAATATGACTACTGGCCATGACCCTTCCCTTCACACGCAACCCTGACAGACTTTCAAAATAAGACTCCGGGGACCCTTCAAAATAAAAGCCCCTACATTAAACTCATATTTTTTCCCAGCATATGGCTAAACATTATGACCCAAACTCAACCACTTTTTTTAAAAATGAGACTCTAGGGGGTTTTCAAAACACACCCCACCGAAAATTTCTAAATAAAAGCCTCCCATTGCCACTTTACCTACTGCCCTAATAACAAGGGAAAAGAGTGATTTAACAATTGGAAAGTCATCAAGTATCACTGCTGGGTCTGACCCTTTTCTCAACACACAACCCTGCCAGACTTTCAAAATAAGACTCCAGTGACCCTACACAATAAAAGCCTCTATATTATACTCGCATATTAATTGATGCAAATGGCTCAGCATTATGACCCAAACTCTACCAGCTTGTTTCTATTAGACTCTAGGGACCTTTTCAAAACATACCCCAGAGCAAATTTCACAATAAAAGTCTCCCATTACGCTCTAATACAGTATCTATTCACCCAATAACATGGAAAACCAGTGATTTCATATTTAGGAATGGATTCTATATCACTGCTGGGCATGACCCTTCCCTTGACACACATCCATGATAGACTTTCAAAATAAGACTAAAGGGACTCTACAAAATAAAAGCCTCTTCCTTACATACACTCATTCATTGTGCCATATGGCTCGTAGCTATGACCCAAACTCAACCAATTTCTTCAAATTACACTACCAAGGCCTGTTGACCACACACCTCAGTGCATATTTCTTAATCAGGTTCTAAGATTTACACTGTAATAAAGCATGTGCTAACCTCGTAACATGCAGCCTAAGCCTGCCAATGGTGCTGTCATCAACACAGCGGCTCGTAACATGCA
Source organism: Cyprinodon tularosa (assembly GCF_016077235.1). NCBI lineage: Eukaryota > Metazoa > Chordata > Actinopteri > Cyprinodontiformes > Cyprinodontidae > Cyprinodon > Cyprinodon tularosa. Next base: position 226,610 of record NW_024039695.1, read on the forward strand.
GGTTAATTTTTTTTGATAAATTCAGCTCCTTAAGTGGTATTAGCTCTCTTTCTATAAGCTTCTCTCTCTGTCCTTCCTCTGCTTCTCATGGTCAGTCTTGCACATAGGTTTGTATATTTTCAATCCTCTAAGGATGACACTGTTTTCTTTATGCTGATCAACCAACACATTTTAAATCATTTCAAATTGTTGTGCCAAGTCTTGACATTTCCACAATTTCAAAATTTTGATACTTATTCAATACCATCTTCCTCAACATTTTACTTCCCATCCTTGAGCTACTCATATTTTCTTCAACCAGATAAGATTAAATTTTTTCTTTGTAATTTCTTTTCTGATTCAGCTAATTTAATATTTTTCAGCCTATGCTGTGAACCTTGGCTTAATTTTGCTCTTTTTCTGGACAGGAATTAAGCTTTTCTGTTTGCTGCTAATTCATAACATGCCTGACATGTTTCTGGGCAGTAGGTGGCCCCACTTCAAAATTTCTTTAGAAATTTTTCTAGAAATTTGATAGACATTATATTAAGACCCTTCTAGTGCACACATTAATGACATTTTTGATATTATGTATGGTTTGGCTGTGCAGCTTTTAAGATGAGTTTCTTTCTGCCATTTTAGTGCCAAATAATTCTACCCTAAAAAAATCTTCAGATGATTCAATTGTTTTCTGCAGTTTGAAGTTTCTGATGACTTCCTATCACATTTTCATATGTTCTGCAGTTAATTTCAGCTTTTTACATTCAGCAAAAAAAGCATTCCCACTTTGCTGTTTCTCCGAAACAGCTTTTTCTAGTTATTTATTCATTTTCATTTTTCTTTTAACCATGTTTAGTAAGGCGCTGGAAGTACCTATTAAAGTGTGGTTGTACTAAATTAACTTGTCTTCGGTATGTGTTGTGAGTTATAATAGTTTTTTTTTATTTAAGTGTTGAGATGCCCGTTTTCCAAACTACAAAATATATTTACCTGCAGGTATCAATAAAGTTACCTTGAACCTTAAATGACAATGGGACGCCCTCCTCCTTCCACTGGAAATGGCCACACAGTGACACTCCATGTATATTACCATAGCTCTGGGGTATAGGTGAACATGAAATTAAATTTTTGCCACTTTCCTAAAATAATTTTATATATTCAAAACTATTTCAAAGATGACCTTTTCTTGTGGAATGAATGACATACAGGTGCTGGTCATAAAATTAGAATATCATGAAAAAGTAGATTGATTTCAGTAATTCCATTTAAAAAGTGAAACTTGTATATTATATTCATACATTACATACAAACTCATATATTTCAGATGTTTATTTTGTTTAATTTTGATGATTACAAATGACAACAAATGAAAATCTCAAATTCATCATATCAGAAAATTAGAATATTACTGAAGACCAATAAAAACAAAGGATTTATAGAAATGTTGGCCAACTGAAAAGTATGAACATGAAAAGTATGAGCATGTACAGCACTCAGTATTTAGTTGGGCCTCCTTTGGCCTGTATTACTGCAGCAATGCGGCGTGGCATGGAGTCGATCAGTCTGTGGCACTGCTCAGGTGTTATGATAGCCCAGGTTGCTCTAATAGTGGCTTTTAGCTCTTCTGAATTGTTGGGTCTGGTGTATTGCATCTTCTTCTTCACAATACCCCATAGATTTTCTATGGGGTTAAGGTCAGGAGAGTTTGCTGGCCAATTAAGAACAGGGATACCATGGTCCTTCAACCAGGTACTGGTAGCTTTGGCACTGTGTGCAGGTGCCAAGTCCTGTTGGAAAATGAAATCTGCATCTCCAAAAAGTTGGTCAGCTGCAGGAAGCATGAAGTGCTCTAAAACTTCCTGGTATGTGGCTGCGTTGACCCTGGACCTCAGAAAACACAATGGACCAACACCAGCAGATGACATGGCACCCCAAACCATCACTGACTGTGGAAACTTTACACTGGACTTCAAGCAACGTGGATGAAGTGCCTCTCTTCTTTTCCTCCAGACTCTGGGACCTTGATTTCCAAAGGAAATGCAAAATTTACTTTCATCAGAGAACATGACTTTGGACCACTCACCAGCAGTCCAGTCCTGTTTCTCTTTAGCCCAGGCAAGACGCTTCTGACGCTGTCTGTGGTTCAAGAGTGGCTTGACACAAGGAATGCGACAGCAGAAACCCATGTCTTTCATACGTCTGTGTGTGGTGGTTCTTGAAGCACTCACTCCAGCTGCAGTCCACTCTTTGTGAATCTCCCCCACATTTTTGAATGGGTTTTGTTTCACAATCCTCTCCAGGGTGCGGTTATCTCTCTTGCTTGTACACTTTTTTCGACCACATCTTTTCCTTCCCTTCGCCTCTCTATTAATGTGCTTGGACACTGAGCTCTGTGAACAGCCAGCCTCTTTAGCGATGACCTTTTGTGTCTTGCCCTCCTTGTGCAAGGTGTCGATGGTCGTCTTTTGGACAACTGTCAAGTCAGCAGTCTTCCCCATGATTGTGTAGCCTATAGAACTAGACTGAAAGACCATTTAAAGGCTTTTGCAGGTGGTTTGAGTTAATTAGCTGATTAGAGTGTGGCACCAGGGGCCATCAATTTTGAACCTTTTCACAATATTCTAATTTTCTGATATGATGAATTTGAGATTTTCATTTGTTGTCATTTGTAATCATCAAAATTAAACAAAATAAACATCTGAAATATGAGTTTGTATGTAATGTATGAACATAATATACAAGTTTCACTTTTTAAATGGAATTACTGAAATCAATCTACTTTTTCATGATATTCTAATTTTATGACCAGCACCTGTATATCTTCTTTTTACTAACTTGTGGTTTTCTGTCAGTGTGACTAAGATGCAGCAAACCACTTTTGAATGCATGTGTTTCCTTCGTCATTAGGCTGCCATTACATCCACCATCAAATTCCAGTGAGTCTATATTAATGCAGAGCTATAGTCGCCTAGATGTGTGGAGCTAAAGGAGATCCCTCAGCTTGTGGATATTTGCCACATTTCAAGCATTCAGTGGAAGATTTAGTTTAATGAATCGTATCTTAAACAGCATCCAGAAAGCTCTTAAAGTTGCATATTTGGAAAACTATTTACCATTGGTGAAGTGAAAAAGAGAAATGAAAAATAGAACTTAAGTCAGATTTGTGTTTTTTTTTGTGATTTTTAGCTATTTTTATTATTCATAGGTATTAATAATGAGATGTTTTACTATTATACAATTTATATTTTAGAAATGCAAAACACCCTGTGTAATTAAAGAGGTAAATGAAGGAGACAAAGACTTAGCAAACCAGTATTTATGCTGTATCACTTAGCACTGGTGCTCTTGCGAAGAAATGTCTTGACATCTCAGCAAACATTATTTATTTGCTAAACTAATTCTATTTTTACTTTCTCAAATAAAATATGAAAGAAGTTTTTTTTTTTTTTATTTAGCTGCGTTTCTCAAACTGCAAAAGAGAAAATGGATTCAATTAAATTTTCTGTATTTTAAAGACATACATCTTTATATCAACTCTTTTTTTGTCTTTTTTTTTTTAGACTAGTTTCTAAAAGAAAAATCAAATAAGAAAAAACAATACCTTTCTTTATATTTGAAATAATGAAATAAAATCACTGGCAATATGAGAAAACTAAGAAATTTGAATTTTACCTGCATTCTGGCACTTAAATGCTTCCTGCTGTGACGTTACTGCAGCTAACCGGTAAGAGTGAATGTTTTTAACATTTACAGTAACCCCTAACTTTACATTACTCCTCCTACAAATTCATCCCAATTTCAGTCATTTAAAAAGTGTTTTATATAAAGAATGTGCAACAATACGACATATTAGATATTACACAAAATCTGCTGCTATAAATGAAGTAAATAGGGGATTCAGCAAAGTATTGACTCAGGGGGTTAAAGAAAAATACAGTGCTTAAATACTGTATATATTTGTAATAAAAACACAAACAAAAAAACTTTTTTAACACTTAATCCTAACAATATTTGGTTAACCACAATTTTTTCATGATAGCAGGTAGGACATAAAACAACTGTGTTAAAGTAACCAAATAGGATTAAGTAGATGCCAAAAAACAGTTGCATTATTTCATTTTCAGTGTACATTTATTTCTCAGTTAAAAAGCAATCCTCTTAATCAATGATCAACAGTTTATTACATGATTTTAGGAGCCTGCCACACTTGAGAAATGTTATACTAAAAGAAAAATGTTGAAAACTGATTATTTAAACCTATTTCTGTCATGATGGGTCTCTGTGATTAAACCCATATGCAGAACACCACAGGAAGCAGAGTAAAAATTCAACTGTTTATTTGATAAATACACACAGAATAAAAGAATGCACTGGTTCTGGTACTGGTCGGGGACTGGTTTCACAGAGAATCTGCAGAGAGGGATTGTTTGGTTAGCCAGGTAGGAGTGAAGTCTTGACTGAGTCTTGATTCAGATTTGTACCTGATGAGGTTCAGACTGAGCGGTGGAGAGAGGGAACCAGTTGGGTCCAGAGACAGAGGGTTCAGCAGAGAGCTTTAACAGCGGCAGAGCTTAGCTTCAGGCTAGCGAGGTTCAGACCTTGAGTTCTTCTCCTAGTTCTCCCTTGAGAACTAACTTGGAGATTCAGACTGAGGATCTTCAGGTTTGGCTTCTCTGAGCAGGCAGGCAGGTTTCCAGACATGAGCTCCTCCAGAGCAACAGACTTCGATCAGGTTACCTAAGAGCAGAGAAGACAGAGACTGGTTAGGATCAGGTTGCTCCCTAGGGCAGGCAGAGATTCTTAAATCAAGCTGAGGCTCAGGTTCTGCTAACCAAAACTGGTCAACACTCCGGCGCTGAAGACAGGTCTGGCTGCTGCTTATGTAGGAGGTCTCCTGATGGGCTGATGATCCTCAGGTGTGCAGGAGGCTCAAGCTCAGGAGACCCATAGCGCTCTCTGCTGGAGACAGGTGACAGATCTCCAGATTCCAACAGTACCCCAGATCCCAGCAGAAAAAACATAAAAACAGGAAGGGATCCTCGGCGCCCTCTGGAGGGCAAGCCTCTGGATCCCAACAATTTCAAAGTTGTATAGACCTACTATTTCACATTGGTCTTTCACATAAAGTCCCAATGAAGTACACAAACTTTTGTAAATCTGGTGTGGAAAATCATACGGGGGTGTGAATACTTTTAACATATTTTTTGGGTTTTCCATCGAGTTCTTCCTGTTTTATTTTAATGAACTGTATGAATGACAAACACTTCTGTGTTATATTTTGATTACTCACAAACTCCACCAACCAAATTATTCTTACAGATGCTTGAAACTTAAAATTTGAACTTTGGATCATCTTTATTGTACGTTAAATCTGTGAGCTTTATAACTCATATACCAAAAGTAAGATATGGTTAATAGTTTAATGCTGCTTTTATTCTTGGTTAATGTCAAAATCAAACAGTGTCAGGATGTTTTCTTTAAAATCGGTGGCTGATAAATAATAAGTATTAATCAGATTTTTTTTTTAAATAGAGATTAACCCTGATGTAGAATTGTTAACCCCTCCCACACCTGTCGGGCCTCCGAAGGCGTTTTAAGTGACTAGTGACATCACCACTGAGCAGAAACCTCCCCTGTCTGAGCTTCAGTGCATGGATGCATGCAGGACAGGAAACATGGCTGGGTGTTAAAAAACAGCCAAATGCGACCTGCTGTTATAATCAGCTGTTTTTTAGTAAACATCATCCTTCAGACAGGTGAGAGTTGATTTGTCTTGATTGACTGAAGTAATCATTTTTTACTATTGTTAGAAGTTCTCTTCTATTTTTGGTCATTCATTTCTATATATCTACAGTATGCAGTGGTTTAGATGCTACATAAGATTTGAGAAAATATGTGTTGATATACATTAACTGGGTGATTTATAAGGAAGGCTGTTTGCTCACTAAACAAAAACGTCCTATAATGACTGCATTTACTAACTCCTTATTTTTAACCATAATTTGTTCCCTTTGTCTTTTTTGCATTGATGTTTAATGAATATTATTTAACAGCTTTTGAAAAAGTTTACCAACACTACGCTCATTTTTTGGTGTGGTTTTTTTCTACTGTAGTCACACTTTAGAGCTTTTCTTTCTTTCTTCAGCTTCCTTCCTGGTGTGTTGAAGAACTGGTCTAACTGGTTTCTCCTCAGGCAGCTTTGCTAACGCACTCATTTTGTTCTTTAACCCTTTATAGGGCAAGTTAGTGTTTTGTTTGAACCCTTGAATGATATACCGTATTTCCTACCGGAAATTAAGTTGTTGAAAAAAAAGGCAAAAAGCTGATTGAAAAGTTAAAAGTAAAGTTAAAAAGTTAATGCGCCTTGTTAGTAATTATATTTAGATTTTAAAACTAAAACATGCAGGTACCAGTTTAGCATTAATGCCTCTCAGGTTATATTGGACCAAAAAAAATGTGTTTCTTTCCCTTTCAGAGTGTTTTTCATTAATTTCTTATAGAAGAACTTTTGTTATTTTTATGTTTTTTCTTTTCGGGCAAGTTGGCATTTCTTGTTATTACAATGACGTTCATTTTTGCCATCCATATGTTTTGAATGTTACAGAGGTAATAAGGTCTTTTCCTGGATTCCAATGAAATTATTGGCTTGAAATTTTGATTTTCAAAGGATTTCACTGATTTCTCTATAAAGGGTTAATTTAATGATCACTTCAAAATATTAAGTTTACTATCCTAAAGACACTTGTAAGTGATTCATAGGGATACTTTAGGTTCAGTTTTATCAAATCATAGAAGTCTCAAAAAAAGGAGTGTTAAACTATATTTTAGCAGCTTCCTCTCTGTTACCTTTGACCTCATTTCAAAGCAGTAAACATTTCATCTTAGGTGATGATTCTATATCTTACCAGCTTCTGGAAGTAAAAATCCAGCTGGTACATTTGCTGTATTCATCTTTAAATCATTTTGAGTTTGGGATTTTCATTCAAACAGAATCAGCATCATGACTCAAGGTTCTATAACTTTTATGACAAATTAAACGTAATAAGATTCACCAAAATCTGTGGTCAGTAATGTTCTAAGTATCAGATTGTGATCAGAAATACATGTCTCCAATTTATTGATGGAGATTAAGTTTTGTGCACCAGTTAAAATCTCAACAGCCCAACTGATTGGTCCGGATTGTGAAGCTGTTTCTTCCTGAAAGGTTTTTCAGGAATTTCCAATAACTAATATCTGTTAAAACTTTATTTCTCCCCATATGTGTCCTCCAGGTCAGTTGGCTCTAATAGAAACAGAGGAGACTGTGTGGGCAGCAGTGGGTGATCAAGCCTCTCTAAGCTGTCAGCTCACTGAGGATAAAGAATTTCTAAGGATCACCTGGCAGAAAGTCCGCCATGATGAACAGAAGAGTCTTGCCTCCTATGCAAAGGACTATGGGTACAGAGTAAGACCTGACCTGAAGGACAAGATGGATTTTCTCTGTGAAGATCTTCAGAGCTGCTCCATGGTGATCAGGAAGGTCATGGAGGAGGATGAAGGCTGCTACCAATGTCTGTTTAACACCTATCCTGGAGGAATCCTGATAGGCAGGACCTGCCTCAGACTCTATGGTGAGGAAAGGAGACAGGCTGCAAAGGTAAAAAAGTTTAATATTACTCATCAAAATGATGTTTATTCTCCTCTCAGAGCTGCATGAACCCGTCCTTGATGTCAGCAGATCAAAGTCTCCTGCAGAGTCAGTTGTGTCCTGTTCAGCCACAGGTCGACCTGCTCCCACTGTAACACTGACTGTTCTACAGCAGAACCTCAGCTTCTCCCACTACAACAGCAGCAGTGTGACCCACAGCAACGGTACAGTCACCGTCACCACCACAGCTCTGCTGTCAGCTTTCAGCAGCACACAGGTTGGATGTTCAGTGTCAGTGCTCTCTGCTGCTCCCAGAGAGAAGCTGATCACCGTTCCTGGAGTTAAAGAAACATCTGATGATGGTGAGGAACTCTGACAGACTTTCATGTGGAGCTGAATGATCAGTTTTTAATTTTAATCTCTGAGTTTTTTTCTTCAGGTTTTGATGTAGAATCTGCTTCAAATAACAGTGCTGTTGGTAAGTTTCATGTTCAGGAGTTTCCAGTTTTATTTTATTCTCTTTAGTTGATCATATCAGCATTTTTTCCTGTTTCTCCATAGCATGGTGTATAATCAGTGGATCCATGGTTTGCATTGTTGCTTTTCTCATCATTTTATGGTTCACAAAAAGGGCAGAAAAAAGGTATTTCTTTCACACAGTGTCTGAATTGTCACCTGGATGTTCAACTCAGCAGATTATTGTTTGTGGATTATTGATATATACTTTTTAATTTCACAGGGGGATTAAAGTTGCATCAGACATTGTACTAGAAGATGCATTGGACACGGAAGTGAAAGATCCAGTGAAAAAGCCATGTGAAGATTCATTGAACACACCATCTGCAGATGCATTGAACAGGTTATTTGAAGATACATTGATCCCGCTACATGAACATACATGGAGCAAACCATTGTAAGACCTTCTTTACTTTGCTCTTCATTCATTGTAATATTCTCCTTTCTCCTACCTCTACCTTTACTTCTTGCCTCCTTTTTGTATATTTAGTCCTTTAAATTTAAATCTAGAAAACTTTAAATCATTCACTTGTCAATGCAGCTTCTTCTTCTCTGATGTGTTCATCAGATTTATCTTACTGTGCAACTTTTAGAGCTTAATGTTTTTATACAACTTAACTTTCAACAAAAAAGTTATTGTTTCTTTTATTTTTCAGTGTTGAGGAACCTTCAATAGTACCCACAGGTATAGAAACCATGGTGGGACCACGAAGGAGACGGCAGCAGCCAGGAGTAAAACCAGCGGATGGTCTGAACAAACTAACCCACCAGTCTGTAGTGGAAGAGATGAAGCAGCCAACCTGAGATCAAAGGATGTGGAACATGAAAAACTATTGTGAGGTTATGATAAAATAATTTCTAATCATCTCAATGAGATGCTGGATTTAGTCGGTTTACAAATATGTATTTATTCCAAACCAAAGCAAAATGTAAAACACCTCTAGTTCCAGTGGTGTGAAATAGGTACTGTAGACATCTACTTGCCTGTTGTCATGGTAACTCATTGAATCGGAGCTTGACTGATGATGTTTTTCGTAGTTGTTTCACACATGCTTGATGCTCACTACAGGAATAGTTTGGTTCCTGTAGCTGGTTCTCTTTTAAATAAATCTTAATGCGCTTTCACCCACTTATTTCTTTCCATCTCCAATGTTTGGTCAAACTCTCTTGTCTCTTTGTATGCTTTTAATAATTTAATACAGTCATGTTAGGAATATTAAACAGGTGTATTTATTTATTCATTTTTCTTTTAGCAATGTTCAGTGAGGCGCTGGGTGTACCTATTAAAGTCTGGTTGTACTAAATTAACTTGTCTTCAGTATGTGTTCTGAGTTTTTTATAGTTTATTTAATTTAAGAGTTGAGATGCCCGTTTTCCAAACTGCAAAATATATTTACCTGCAGGTATCAATAAAGTTACCTTCAACCTTAAATGACAATGGGACGCCCTCCTCCTTCCACTGGAAATGGCCACAAAGTGACACCCCATGTATATTACCATAGCTCTGGGGTGTAGGTGGACATGGAATGAAACATTTGCCCCTTTCCTAAAATAATTTTATATATTCAAGACTGTTTCAAAGAGGAAATTTCCTTATAGCATGACATATATCTTCTTTTTACTAACTTGTGGTTTTCTGTCAGTGTGAGAAAGATGCAGCAAACCACTTTTGAATGCATGTGTTTCCTTTGCCATTAGGCTGCCATTACATCCAACGCCAACTTCCAGTGAGTCTATATTAATGCAGACCTATAGTCACCTAGATGTGTGGAGCTAAAGGAGATCTCTCAGCTTGTGGATATTTGCCACATTTCAAGCATTCAGTGGAAGATTAGTTTAATGAATCGTATCTTAAACAGCATCCACAAAGCTCTTATAGTAGCATATTTGGACAACTATCTGCTATTGGAGAAGTGAAAAAGACAGACTTAAGTCAGATTTGTTTTTTTTGTGATTTTTAACAATGTTTATTATTCATAGGTATCAATAATGAGATGTTTTACCTATTATACAATTTATATTTTTAGAGATGCAAAACACCCTGTGTAATTAAAGAGGTAAACGAAGGAGACAAAGACTTACCCTAACAAACCAGTATTTATGCTGTATCACAAGCAAAAAAGGTCTTGAAATCTAAGCAAACGTTATTTATGTGCTAAACTAATTCTATTTTAAACACAATATTTTCATGTTAGCAGGGTAGGAAAAACAATTTAAAATATCTAAATATGATTAAGTAGATGCCCCAAAAAAAACGGTTGCATTATTTTTTTCAGTGTGCATTTATTTCTCAGATAAAAAGGAATCCTCTTATCAATGATCAACAGTTCATTACATGATTTTAGGAGCCTGCCACACTTTTCAGAAATGTTATACTAAAAAAAAAATATTGAAAACTGAACATTTTCTTCCATTTCAAAGTTGTATAGACGTGCTATATCACATTGCTCTTTCACATAAAGTCCCAATGAAGTGCACAAACTTTTGTAAATCTGGTGTGAAAAATCATACGGGGGTGTGAATACTTTTAACATATTTTTTTGGTTTTCCATCGAGCTATTCCTGTTTTATTTTAATGAACTGTATGAATGACAAACACTTCTGTGTTATATTTTGATTACTCACAAATTCCACCAACCAAATTATTCTTACAGATGCTTGAAACTTAAAATTTAGACTTTGGATCATCTTTATGGTACGTTAAATCTGTGAGCTTTATAACTCATATACCAAAAGTAAGATATGGTTAATATTTTAATGCTGCTTTTATTCTTGGTTAATGTCAAAATCAAACAGTGTCAGGATGTTTTCTTTAAAATCGGTGGCTGATAAATAATAATTATTAATCTGATTTTTTTTTTAAATAGAGATTAACCCTGATGTAGAATTGTTAACCCCTCCCACACCTGTCGGGCCTCCGAAGGCGTTTTAAGTGACTAGTGACATCACCACTGAGCAGAAACCTCCCCTGTCTGAGCTTCAGTGCATGGATGCATGCAGGACAGGAAACATGGCTGGGTGTTAAAAAACAGCCAAATGCGACCTGCTGTTATAATCAGATGTTTTTTAGTAAACATCATCCTTCAGACAGGTGAGAGTTGATTTGTCTTGATTGACTGAAGTAGACATTTTTTACTATTGCTAGAAGTTCTCTTCTATTTTTGGTCATTCATTTCTATATATCTACAGTATGCAGTGGTTTAGATGCTACATAAGATTTGAGAAAATATGTGTTGATATACATTAACTGGATGATTTATAAGGAAGGCTGTTTGCTCACTAAACAAAAGTGTCCTATAATGACAGCATTTACTAACTCCTTGTTTTTAGCCATAATTTGTTCCCTTTGTCTTTTTTGCATTGATGTTTAATGCATATTATTTAACAGCTTTTGAAAAAGTTTACCAACACTATGCTCATTTTTTTTGGTGTGTTTTTTTTCTACTGTAGTCACACTTTAGAGCTTTTCTTTCTTTCTTCAGCTTCCTTCCTGGTGTGTTGAAGAACTGGTCTAACTGGTTTCTCCTCAGGCAGCTTTGCTAACGCAATGATTTTGTTCTTTAACCCTTTATAGGGCAAGTTAGTGTTTTGTTCACTTGCATATCCCTTACAAATGGAGTCCCCCCCGCCCCTCAGTGAGGTCTAGAAGCACAAGATCCAGCAATTCAGCAAAGATCCTGCTTCATGGCTGTACATATTATTTTGGCATTTGACCAATTAGATGAACCCTTGAATGATATACCGTATTTCCTACCGGAAATTAAGTTGTTGAAAAAAAAGGCAAAAAGCTGATTGAAAAGTTAAAAGTAAAGTTAAAAAGTTAATGTGCCTTGTTAGTAATTATATTTAGATTTTAAAACTAAAAAATGCAGGTACCAGTTTAGCATTAATGCCTCTCAGGTTATATTGGACCAAAAAAAATGTGTTTCTTTCCCTTTCAGAGTGTTTTTCATTAATTTCTTATAGAAGAACTTTTGTTATTTTTATGTTTTTTCTTTTCGGGCAAGTTGGCATTTCTTGTTATTACAATGACGTTCATTTTTGCCATCCATATGTTTTGAATGTTACAGAGGTAATAAGGTCTTTTCCTGGATTCCAATGAAATTATTGGCTTGAAATTTTGATTTTCAAAGGATTTCACTGATTTCTCTATAAAGGGTTAATTTAATGATCACTTCAAAATATTAAGTTTACTATCCTAAAGACACTTTCTAAGTGATTCATAGGGATACTTTAGGTTCAGTTTTATCAAATCATAGAAGTCTCAAAAAAAGGAGTGTTAAACTATATTTTAGCAGCTTCCTCTCTGTTACCTTTGACCTCATTTCAAAGCAGTAAACATTTCATCTTAGGTGATGATTCTATATCTTACCAGCTTCTGGAAGTAAAAACCCAGCTGGTACATTTGCTGTATTCATCTTTAAATCATTTTTGGTTCATTTTTATTCAAACAGAATAAGCATCATGCGAAACATAACTCAATGTTCTATTAACTTTATGAAAAATTAAACTTAATAAGATTCAACAAAATCTGGGCTCAGTAATGTTCTAAGTATCAGATTGTGATCAGCAATACATGTCTCCAATTTATTGATGGAGATTAATTTTTGTGCACCAGTTAAAATCTCAGAAGCCCAACTGATTAGTCCATTTTGTGAAGCTGCTTCTTCCTGAAAGTCTTTTCAGGAAATTGCAATAACTAATATCTGTTAAAGCTTTATTTCTCACCATATGTTTAATGCAGGTCACTTGGCTCTAATAGAAACAGAGGAGACTGTGTGGGCAGCAGTAGGTGATCAAGCCTCTCTAAGCTGTCAGCTCACTGAGGATAAAGATGTCCTCCAGATCACCTGGCAGAAAGTCCGCCATGATGAACAGAAGAGTCTTGCCTCCTATACAAAAGAATATGGTTACAGAGTGAGAGTTGAACTGATAGAGAAGATGGATTTTCAGTGTGAAGAACTTCAGAGCTGCTCCATGGTGATCAGGAAGGTGATGGAGGAGGATGAAGGCTGCTACCAATGTCTGTTTAACACCTATCCTGGAGGAATCCTGATAGGCAGGACCTGCCTCAGACTCTATGGTGAGGAAAGGTGACATGCTGCAAAGGTAAAAAAGTTTAATTTTACTTATCAAAATGATGTTTGTTCTCCTCCCAGAGCTGCATGAACCCATCCTTGATGTCAACAGATTAAATGTTTCTGCAGAGTCAGTTGTGTCCTGTTCAGCCACAGGTCGACCTGCTCCCACTGTAACACTGACTGTTCTACAGCAGAACCTCAGCTTCTCCCACTACAACAGCAGCAGTGTGACCCACAGCAACGGTACAGTCACCGTCACCACCACAGCTCTGCTGTCAGCTTTCAGCAGCACACAGGTTGGATGTTCAGTGTCAGTGCTCTCTGCTGCTCCCAGAGAGATGATGATCACCGTTCCTGGAGATAAAGGAACATCTGATGATGGTGAGGAACTCTGACAGACTCATGTGGAGCTGAATGATCAGTTTGTCATTTTAATCTTTGTTTTTCATTCATAGTAATACTCTCCTTTCTCTCTACCTTTACTTCTTGCCTCCCTTTTGTATATTTAGTCCTTTTATTTTAATTCTAGAACAATTTTAAATCATTAACTTGTCAATGCAGCTTCTTCTTCTCTGTGTTCATCAGATTTTACTTACTGTGCAACTTTTAGAGTTTAAATTTTTTTTATATAACATACCGGTAACTTTCAACAAAAAAATGTATTGTTTCTTTTATTTTTCAGTGCTGAGGAATTTCCGGTAGTATGCATACGTATAGAAACCATAGTGAGACTAAGATGGAGACTGCAGCAGTCAGGAGTAAAACCAGCAGGATGGTCTGAACAAACTAACCTACCAGTCTGTAGTGGAAGAGATGAAGCAGCCGACCTGAGGTCAAAGGATGAGGAACATGAAAAACTATTGTGAGGTTATGATGAAATAATTTATAATAATCTTAATTGCAATGCTGGTTTTAGTTGATTTATTTCTTTAACCCTTAAGTTTACAAATTTGCATTTATTCCAATTGAAAACAGTTTAAAAGTAATGAACAACTTTGTCCTTTTTTAAAAGTAAAAATCTTGTTGCTTTAATACATTTGGAATTTTGCAAAGACATTTGTTTTCAATTCCACCTAAAATATAGGGTTTGTAGATTTTCTTTATAAATAATTTGTCTTTTTGTATGTATAGCTTTTACTTCATTTTGAAATAAAGTTGATTTAATTTGTTGATGCGTTATTTTTATACAATTTCATACTAATGTTGATCATTGGTGTGATACTAACTGATATTAATAATTGAATATTAGTTAACTACAATTACTGTTTTTGTATTTAGAGGAAGTTGGATATAAATACTTTAAAAGTGACCTAGAAGAAATGAATGATCAATGTCAATAAATAATGTTCCCTCATGGAAGACTATAAATAGATTGCTTAGTAGATGCATTGTTGGCAGATTTAACACAACCTGAACAGTAGTAAAACTTGGGGTATAATAGGAAGAATCCGTACCACTTTTATGATAAAAGCTGAGAGAAAATGCAAAGAATAACTTGTCTCAAACTTTTCTGAAAAATGTAAATAGCTGGAAGAGAATAGTGACTGGTTTCTGCTCCAAAATGTTTTTTCTTTCTTTATTAAATATCCTGTTACAAGATAATAATTTTTGGTTGGTTTAATGTAACTTTTTCTCTTTTAAATTATATGTATTTTACTCAACTTTTCCACTTTCTAATAGAGCTACTATTGCAGGAGCTTGTTGTTGTTATGGTCAGGTACATGTGCGTGACTGAAAATAAGTCAAAAATTTCCCCCCCAAAAAATGTGAAATGTTGGTAAAGACACAGCAGGTTTTAATTATAAGAAACAAATTCAGGCATAAAAGGTGACTAAATTGTTTTTATTAGTTATTAACAAAAAAAAAAACCCAAAAAACAGGACTTTCAGCAGGACTTGCAAATTAAATTTGAAGCAACTAAAGTTTTATCCAGTTAGACTCGTAACATCGGAAACCACAGTTTTAAATTTTAGTTGTTTTTTTTGAGTGTCCTGTTTTGACATCATGACTCAGGGAATCAATGTCCCATAGCTAGATAATAGCCCAATATTTTATGTCACAAGCTGACCATTATGGCGGTTGCCATACGATTCTGCTGCATACTTTTACATAAAATTGGAATAAAATATTATTTAGATGACACAAAGATGGAAAGGGAGTGACTTAAGAAGAGAAAGAGATGGAAGAGAGGGATGAGAGAAAAGAGCAAAAACTAAACAGTAAAATAAACAACACAGGAGTGACATAGAAGTCTGCTTCAACACTTTCGTAGGATGAGAGGGAAAGAAAACAGAACAAAACAACAGCAAAGAGAAACAAGACAACTACAGTTAACCTCAAACTAATGTCAAGAGCAGCAAGTATTCCTCAGATATCCAGTCAATAGATGTGTGATGAAAGCTGAACCTATGGTGATGGTACATTCAGGGTTGTTTATATCTGCAGCTTATTATTTACTATAAGTGCATATCCATGACAGTGCACTACTTTGTGTTGGTCTGTCTCTTAAAATTAAAGTAAAATATATCAACTTGTGATTTGAATGGATCAAAATGTGAGTTGAAGTCCAGATGTTGTCAATACTTTTACAAGATTAAATATTTTTTTCATTATTATTGTTGTCTGTAAACCATATCATTAGAGGGAAAGGTTTGACTTTAAGTTAATTAATAAAATTGCAATAATTAGATATTATATCGCTATGCTCATTGAAGAGATTGTTGGTTTATGCTGTTTTAATAATATTTGTAGTCTGAAAATAGTTGTTTTAGCTTATTTGGCCCCAATAGAAACAGAGGAGACTGTGTGGGCAGCAGTGGGTGATCAAGCCTCTCTAAGCTGTCAGCTCACTGAGGATAAAGATGTTCTCCAGATCACCTGGCAGAAAGTCCGCCATGATGAACAGAAGAATCTGGCCACCTACACCAAGAAATATGGTTACAGCCTGAGAGTTGGTCTGATAGAGAAGATGGATTTTCAGCATGAAGATCTTCAGAGCTGCTCCATGGTGATCAGGAAGGTGATGGAGGAGGATGAAGGCTGCTACCAATGTCTGTTTAACACCTATCCTGGAGGAATCCTGATAGGCAGGACCTGCCTCAGACTCTGTGGTGAGGAAAGGAGACATGCTGTGGAGCACCTGAAGGTGATGGTTAATCATCAATGATTTCAGAAGATCAAAGTCTCCTGCAGAGTCAGTTGTGTCCTGTTCAGCCACAGGTCGACCTGCTCCCACTGTAACACTGACTGTTCTACAGCAGAACCTCAGCTTCTCCCACTACAACAGCAGCAGTGTGACCCACAGCAACGGTACAGTCACCGTCACCACCACAGCTCTGCTGTCAGCTTTCAGCAGCACACAGGTTGGATGTTCAGTGTCAGTGCTCTCTGCTGCTCCCAGAGAGAAGCTGATCACCGTTCCTGGAGTTAAAGGAACATGTTTTGAAAGTTAGAATATTCTCAGACTCAGACTCCCTGTAGTTTTTTTTTTTTTTTGTTGGTTTTTGTTTTGTTTTTACATTTCCTCACTTGATAACTATAACTTAAAGGTTTTTATGGCAAACAAACTCAAACTGGTTCAAAGTTGTGGTCGAAATGTCTGAAAACATTGTTTAAAGAAATATTTAAGATGCTTGGTTTTTAGTTTCCTACAGACCATGTAGGGACGCAGACAGCATGTGGGTGGTGGCAGCATCATGCTGTAGGGATCATTTTTAACAGCGATGATTCAAAGCTAGTCAGAGTTGATGGGAGGATGAATAACCTTAAGCCCGGCATACACTGTGCGATTTTCCAGTTGTGCAAGAATTTTCCGATCGAGCGGACTTTCACGACCGCCTCCTGATCAGGAATCGTGAGGTTGGGAGAATATCAAACATGTTAGATTTTCTCCCGTCCGTCGTGGCCAAATCGCTCTGGGCGCAAAGAAAGATTCTTCTTTTTATTCTTCCTCTCAGATGTAAAAACAGTGAAACGCTTTGTCGCCTTTTCTTTTTAGGACTTTCAGCACAAAATTGCATAAATTGACAAGGCAGTGCGGTTCACTATAGTGAACTTAATATCCCTGTTCTTTTCTTCTATTTGTTTGGCTTCAGGATAGAGAGCTCGAGAGCAGCTCCATCTCACTGCGGAGCTGAGTCCAACGTGGTTTTTTAGTCGCACAGTGTGAGCAGGTAGATCGCATCAGAGCGTCGGGCCCTACATAAATCGTGATCTCACACTGTACGACTAAACCCTGCGGTTAATCGTACAGTGTGAGCAACAGCTGCATGCAACGATTGAAAAAAAATTGCAAAGTGTATGCCCGGCTTTAATTGCAAGATGATACTAGAATGTTTTGGCTTAAACCACAACATGTTTTATAATTAATGATAAAGAATGGCCTCATCAAATCCAGTCATGTTTTTAACATCTGTTGCTTTCTCTCTGCAGGACTAATTTTTGCAGGGTTGGCCTTTGGAGTTTCAGTGGCTTTACTTGCCATTTTCTGTTGGAGACAAGTGAAACAAAGCAGGTACTACTATCAGAGAGCTGACGGAATCCTTCCGTATTTAGAAATAGAAGTACCTTTCCCTTACTTAGTGGAAAAGGAACGCACTTTGTCCCGTGTTACTGTGAGAGTAAAAAAAATAGTCAGTAAAAAGCTAATGGAAAATTAAGAAAGGGCACATTAGATACAAAACTTACAATAAACTTGTTCCCGGGCCCTGTTCTGCGTTTTGACCAATGAGCTGACAACATAAAGATCCAGAATACCCTCATCCTATTGGTCGAGGCAAGTGTTGCTCAGGAGAGGACGACAACAGAGCAGTATGGGGGACAAACAGAGTAATTTAAATGCTGTTGCTGCAGGAAAAGGAATCCTAGCAGTCCAAAGGAACAGCAGAGAGGTGGATGGAGGTTCTTCAGGCAGCTGAACTTCCCAACATCCAAGCTGCCTGGTCCTTTGTTCTCAGCATCCCATCTTCCACTGGTTTTGTGGAGAGGATTCTCGCCTTAATAAAGAGCAAATGGACTGATGTGCTGAACAAATGTTCCACTGAATTAATTAAAGCTGAGCTCATTGTCAGCCTCAATTATGAACTGTCTTAATCATAGTTTTACTCTGCAGCACTCAAAGACAAACAACTCATCACTGCTGCACGAGTTTAGAGGAAATACAAATTGAAAAGGTAGACTATCGCCACATTATGTGGCATTGAGCTTATGATTTTTTTTTTCTGTTTTACAACCATAGCCTACAGTCATTGCATTTAAAGTCGTAGGGAAGTCATGTTTAAATGTCAAATCATTCTGGCTTAAACATGTATATAAATGTACTCTTTATCAGACGATATTGTCACTAAAGTCAGAAAACTTCAATAAAAAAAAAAAAATCCTGTCTTAAAATCTGTGTTGTTTTTTTCGTTATCTTATGCAGGCAAGTTAGTTATACGTCGGCTATCGTAGCGCTCCGGATAGCGCTATATTTTGAAGTGGCGGGCTGTGATGACGTCACCGGCCGAAATTAAAATTGGTAATATCTCAGAAACAGCACAAACGCTATTTTTTTTTTACCGTTTTAACAGTAGATGTTACAAAATGTCCCTTTAAATGTTCAAGTTAAGAAGAAAGTAGTGAAACAAACAGAGGTATTCTTGTGTTCATTCTTCCATGATAAATAAGTTACTTTGATTCATGCAGCTCTTGTATTTGTTTCTTAAATAAAAGAATAAACATTATTTTCTCTTGTGCATTACATGCAGGAGGACAACCGGTGTGACTTCAACAAACATATCCTCAAGATTGTTGTTCTCCATGGTGCTTATGAGGATCCTGCTAATGTTTCCATCCTTGTTGAAGGCCAGGAGATTTTACCACCATGCCGCAGTACTGCAAAAGCCTGCTCGCTGCTTATGTGACTAATATATGCGCTGAACTTGGCATACCCTCTCCCTTTGCGCTACACTTTTGAAGTGTTCCAAAAACATTTCCTGGAGTTGGATGGATTCAAACTATCAGCAAAAGTAAACAACTTGAAGTCAAAGTTGCTTTCATCTTAGAGGAGGCAAATGTGGCATCAAATGCCAAGAATTAGAAGTGGGTTCCAGTTAATGTTAGTGCAAGGTTGCATTGTCATTAATGTTTTATTTTTTTCCCCAAACAATGTTGTATGTTATTTAGCAAAAAATAATATGTTCAAATATTTAGTAGAGATTTTTATGTTCATTGAGAATGGTTAGAATGATTTTGGTTCATTGTCGAAATTGCCCACATCTCCAAATGCATAACAGTGAGCAGATTTGCAGTTAAATTAAAATGCATCCTAGTCTGTGGAGAACTTTGCCCAAGGTTTATGATGGGATATTTATTGCAAGATGAAGAGTCAGATTAGTACACATTTTGTCACAATAGAACGACAAACCTCAGTGTGTTTCACGGGGATTTAATGTGATAAGCCAAAAAAAAAGTGAAGGGAAAACAAGGTGTTCTTTTATTAATAAATTTTTTTTAATTACCAGACCTGTGCTGGTGTATATATAATACTGTGTATTTGTTGTTTACAAGACATACCAAACTTCTCTTTTTTCTGTACAAATTCTAATGCAGCACAACAAAATGCACTTAATAATAATGCAATATTTGTACATGCTTTTTTCATTTAAATAGAGGCATAGATAATCTATACTCCACTGCTCAAAGTTTAAATGGCTGTTTCAGTTCTGATCCTCGCCCAGAGGTTATTTTGAGCATGTTTGTGTAGGTTAAATATTCTTGATCTTACATGAGTAAATTTCTGTAATGAATCTTGAAACTGAGTTTTAGAGGGTTTTACTTTTTTATTATGCTTATTTGAATAGTACAATTCCAGTTAGACTGTCAAATTTCTGGCTGGCCCATGAAAGATTGGACAATTTAAAACAATAGTGTATTTACTTTGTTAAACTGTTTAAAATAAAAAATAGTTTAATGTATATGAAATGTGGACTGCTCATTGGAGCAGTGGGTAGCACTGCTGCCTTGCAGCAAGAAGGTTCTGGGTTCTATTCCTGGCCTGGGGTCTTTCTGCATGGAGTTTGCATGTTCTCCCAGAGCATGCCTGCGTTCTCTCCAGTTACTCCGGCTTCCTCCCACAGTCCAAAAACATGACTGTTAGGTTGATTGGCTTCTCTAAATTGTCCTTAGTGTCTTGTGAGTGTGTGCAGGAATGGTTATTTGTCCTGTGTGTCTCTGTGTCTGGTGACCTGTCCAGGGTGTAGCCCGCCTCTCGCCCATTGACTGCTGGAGATAGGCACCAGCACCCCTTGCAACCCCACTCGAGAAATTCTCGTGAAATTTCATCGTTCTGTTACAAACTCTCGTGATATTTTGCAAATTCTTGTGAGATTTTGTTAGTAAAATAGATCGATATCGCGTCAATATATCAACATATAAAAATATGGCAAAATTACGTGAATTTTCGGGGGATTTCGTAGCATAACGATGACATATAGCAATATTTCATTAGTAAAAGAGATTGATATGGTGTTTTTAAATGGCAATATATCAGCATATGAAGATATTGTGATATTTTAATGTATCAATATTTTTTCCCTCGTCTTTAGAAGTTTTTAAGTCTGTAAAAAATACGTTTTTGAGGAAGAAGAAGAAGAAGAAGTAGTATTTAATTTTTTTTTATACTTTAGAAACTCAGAAGCTGATCAAATATCGGGTTAAATATCGGTGGGGTGGCCGATGTACGATATTCAATTTTAAGGCCGATACAGGCCGTTACCGATAGGGGGACGATTATATCGTGTATCCCTAATTAATATCTACTTAAATTACTTCATAACAGCAAATTCTACAGGGATATAACATTTACTTAAAATTTTGAGTAAAATGCTAGTTCACTTTACTTAATTTTTTTAAATAAATCTAACTTACAACTTGGATGTAATTAAGTAAATGTTACGTAATATCATTGCAACTGTTATGTTTAATGGAAAGTAAAATTCACTTGATACTGGCAAGTGAGTGTTACTTGATATTGCAGCATTAAATTTTACATAAATCATTTGAGTGCAAATACTTACAATATATTTTTCAAGTAAATCTTATGAGCTGTTTTTTTTTAGTGTAGCGTTCCTTGACAGTGTTGTTGCTAAGTCACCAATTCAGTGCTACTTGGTCCCAATGTAGTTTCCCATTGGTAACCTACTAACACTAAGTTGCTAACTGGTTAGCAAGATGCATGAGACAAACCGACCATAACAAACATGCTTGCAAAGCCAAAACAATCTCCACCCCCTTGATAATTACTTGTGTAAAGTTTGAAGAAGTTTGCTGTTGCACCAAAAAAATGTGAACTATTTATTTATTGTTTTGTATTTATTTTTACAGTTTGAAGTTAAGCAGGGCAGGCTTATGTTTAAGATACTTATTTTATTCACCAAAGTTTGTTATTTTATATCAAAGTGAATTGATAGATAATAATTTGTTTTCCATGTCCTAATGTCACTCACAAATATGCCTCTAATTCAATGCAGATTTCAATCAAATACTTAAAATCATTTCAAACACAAAGGGGGGCTAAAAAAAAAAAAATCACCACACCAGGAGGGGTTAAGGCAATCAGGTCAGCTGGCACGCACATGAGGTGTCTCTTTTTTCAGGGAGTTGGCAAACCTATTGATGACAGATGCTGTTGGTCAAATCTATTGACAGACTGCCATCATATAGAGTGATAATAACCTTATAAAAGTAGGAACTTGGAACTTTGCAAGTTTTGTCTACTGCAGCTCCAGCTATAGTCTAGCCTACAAAGTGATGCAATGCTAGGGCTGGAGCTTAATATAGATATGCGTGAATAAGCCTGTAAATCTGAATGAAACCTCGAAATAAAAAAGGGTCCAACACTTCTCTTCTATCATCTGATGGAGTCAACCACCTTGATGAAGGAGATCAGGAGACTGTTACCCGAGCCTTGCTTTCATAATCACTATACTTTATCTTTGGCATATCTGAATAAACCAGACGGAATACTTTAAATGAGTACCTACACTTTCACGCCTCTTTTTGCTGTTTTTCTTTTAATTTTACTAGTTCATATTTTTCATGTAAGTTAAGTTTATATATGTTTATCTCACTTTTTTGACATATTATTTTTTGTTCTGCTGCTGGAATTTGGATTTCTCTGAAGGAGTCCTCACAAAGGATAAATAAAGCCTAACACAAATCACATGCCTTACTTTATAGATTTTTTTAGTTGAACAAAATTGAAACCAAATCCTTTTTATCATTAGTTGTGTTAGTCTTAATATAAATTTTTATACTTTTGAGAACTTTTACAAACTTAAAGAAATGGGTGTATTTTTTTTTTCTTTTACAACCGTTTTATATATATATATATTAATATATAATATATTCCTGTTTTTTCTTTTAAAATCCCTTCCTTTTGAGCACATTACTTTCACTTCTAAAGGTTGAACTACTTTGCATTTGTTCCGGTTCACAACAATTGGACTGTGTTTTTATAACCGTCACATTTTCCTTCTATACTGAAAGAGATAGACATAGACCATGACGTCCAGTAAAAACTGAAAGTCCGTTATTGTAATTTGCTCTTAACATGCTGTATCAGGAGAAAATAAAAACTAATTTTGGCCAGTCACGTCATTTATTTCACCTGACAAGTAGTTTCAAATGCACTTTTTGTAGTAGGGCATAAACATTGACTCCTAGAGGATATCTAAAAAGATGGACAGATTTCATTTTTTTCCATTATAGCTTATGTAAGGCAAATAAATTATTTTTCCTGTGATGTCCCTGCAGCCATATACTGTAGACGGTGCATTTTTTTTTTACAAAAATTTTATTTTTAGATACTCATCCTGATTCGATTTAATCAGAATTTTCAAATGGTCCTCATTATCATATTTTTCTAACTTTTGAATTTTCATCATTCTTTTTTTATGTTAAAAAGTATGAGGGACAACATCTACCAGTTCAGATGTTTCATAAAGTTTTCTGTTTGCACTGATAGTTCCATTATCTGAGAAACAAAGATGTCTTATTACCTTGTTGAAATAACACAGATAAATATCTGTTTTTTGTCTTCCATTTAACTATTTTTGTTTAATCTAAGGAACACTATAATTGATAGCCTACAGTACTAATATGTTATATCAGTGATGTTTAGTCACAATCTCCACAAACCAAAAGATTTTTATTGATGCTTGAAACTTTTAAAATTTGAACTTTGGATCAACATTCATGTGCGTTTATTTAGAGAAATTGATAGAAGTCAAATGTGAGGCATTTAGTTAGGCTAACAGATTAATGCTGTTTTTCTTCCCCATATCAAAATTGAATAGTGTCTGAGTGTATTTTTAAAAAAAACATGACTAAAAATATTTATAAAGATGGTTTTCAAAAAGAGAGCTTAATCCTAGGGATTGCTCTCTCTCCATCTGTCTGTATCATCTTGATTTTTAGTAGTTTTTTTTTTTAAGTTGCAGATTTTTTTTATAAATAAGTCTTTTTTTTTGGAAAACTCTTTATCCATCCATCCATTATCTGACACGCTTGTCCCAATTGGGGTCGCAAGGGATGCTGCTGCATATCTCCAGCTGTCAATGGGCGAGAGGCGGGGTACACCCTGGACAGGTCACCAGTCCTTCGTAGGGTAACACAGAGACAAACAACCACTCACACACACTCACACCTAAGGAGAATCTAGAGAAGCCAATTAACCTTACATTCATGTTTTTGGACTGTGGGAGGAAGCCAGAGTAGCCGGACACATGCTCAGGGAGAACATGCAAACTCCATGCAGAAAGACCCTGAGCCGGGAATCGAACCCTGAACCTTCTTGCTGCAGCAGTGCTACCCACTGCCCCACTAAGCAGCCCCGGAAAACTCTGTATAACAAAAGAAATAAGTACAATTTCCAGGGAACAATCGCCGAGGGTTTTCACAAAAATAAAATAATAATAAATTAAAAAAAAACTAAATAAAAGTAAACATAGTAAAAGTAATAAAGTAAAGCTGAACATTGAAGCATGTAAAGGAAATACATAAATACTTCATACAATATCCTTATTGTTATTGGAGGAGGATAATGTGGAAAAATAAGTTCTTGCTTTGTTTAAAACAGTAGATATAAAACTTGGCCAACAGTAGCATCTAAAATATCCCGAAAGCAAAGGTGCCCCAGTGACTCATTCCGGGACCCATAGGTTTGACCGTTCAGCACTTACTCCACTGATCTCTATTTATTCACTAGATTGCTGAAAGCCCATTGGTAGTTCGGGTTGGAGTGAAACCACCAGCCGCCATATTGGTACTCCCAAGTTAGACCAGTCGCGATATAAATAATATGTGCGCTACAGCATCGAACAATGATGGTGTTATCATTTTCAGGGGAGCTTAAACTTTTAGCATAAAGATAAATTCATCACTTAGACACACACTTGCCGTTTCATAGCATCAGTAGATTACTGTAATTTATCATAAAAAAATAGGCAAATCAAATTACAGTCATTAAGAAGTCAATGAAGTATACAAAGCTTGTAATTTAACATATAGAAATCCATCACAACAAAAAAGTGCAAAACTGGTGATATACGTGTAATATACATGAATTAATTACACTTTTATGGTAATTACATCTTACATATAATTTCAAGATATTACATCCAGTCTAAATTACAAGTACATGTCTGTTAATAATTTGCAAATTGTGAATGATATTTATATATAGGTTAAATGTTTGAGTTCTTTTTTATCATTCAAGATAGCATGCAATATATTTCAGCACATAACTTTTACAAATGAGAAATACAACAAAAAAATACAGGAATGACGGCATCATCCACTTAATAAATAAAGAAATATTACATTGACATTTCACTGTGAACTACTTTCCATTTACTCTACTTTCTATTATCTAACATTAGACACAATGTCAATGGCTAATTTAATCGATATCTTTGAGTTGGTCCGAGATAGGCAGACTAATGTTACACTACATTTTATACTTTAGGATACATACGCATACACATGGATTTTCCACTGACAGTGAAATTAATTGTGAAACATCTTCCCACAGCCAGAAAACTGCTTGTTTTTGCAGCCAAATGCTACACATGTAAGAATTTTACAGTGCGTCTCCGTGGGAGTGGGGAGTACCAGCATGGCGGATGGTGGCTTCACTTTTTACAAATACTTTGAATTTAGAACATAAAGACAAAGTTTTAATATCTTTATTCGTATTGGAGGAGGATAATGTATAAAAATAAGTTGTTGCTTTGTTTAAAAAAAGTGGATATAAAACTTGGCTAACAGTACTGGAATATAGGGCATTACGTATAGCTACTGGAGCAACTAAAACTACCCCCATTAATGCTCTTTTAATAGAGCCTGGAGAAACTCCTTTAGAAATGAGACGGGTCAAAATATTACTTTCATATTGGATCAGAATTTAAAGCTGTAGTGAAGGAAACTCAGCAGCAAGCATAATTAAGAACTGTTGGGAATATTCCAAATTTACAAGACATGGCTTTGCCTGGACTGTGAATGAATTTGTAAAAATATGAGTTGGATGATATAATATTCGCTAAAAATAACCCAATCAGTGCTGTACTACCATAGTTGTTGCCAGAAACAAAAGTTAACTTGAAAACACATGAAATGAAAAGACAATGGAAACATAATGAAGTTAGGGTTAAAACTAGCTTATACATATATATAGACAATTTTATTATAGTTATTTAAAAATTTACACAGATGGTTCAAACAATTCAAAGGGAAATGTGGGAATAGGGATATTTATTCCAGAGTTTAATATATGTATATGTAAAAGGTTAAAAGACATTTTATCTATATACACAGCAGAAATGGTAGCAATTATTATTAGTTTACAGTGGGTGGAGGAGGTTAGACCAGACAGGGTGGTGATTTGCACAGATTCTAAAGCTGCAATAGAAAGCATTAAATCAGGTGGAAATAATAGGAAATACCTTGTACTAGAAATTCATCAGAGTTTAGGTTATTTAGGTATGGAATAGATGTTGAGTTATGTTGGGTTCCAGCAAACAAGGGGGTGAGCGGAAATGAAATAGCAGATAAGATGGCTAAAAAGGCTTTAGCAAAGTAGAATATAGACCAGATTTCATTTGGGAAAAGTAAATCAGTAATTAAAAAGAAAGAAACTGAATTATGGCAAAAAAAAATATGGGATGAAGATGAGAAAGGAAGATGATATAGGGTTCAAAAATCTGTAATTGCTAAAAGGCGAAAGAAACAGAATGGAAGAGATAATTAAAACTAGATTAAGGACTGGACATAGTACTTGAATGAGTTTTTGCTTGTACTAGGGAAGATAAATAATCATATATGTGAGGGTTGTGAAAGAAAATGTGGGTCATGTTTTGATGGATTGCATTAAATATGCAACTAAAAGAGAGAGGATGAGAAAAGTAATTATGAAAAAGGGAGAGAATGGAATATTAAAGGAATTTTAGGGACAGGTGGAGGGGGGAAAATTTAATAAAGCATTGTTTTTATTTTTACATAACACAAAAATAAAAAATAGAATATAGTAGGTGGAACTATAGAGCTACACTCTCATGTACAGTAGGATCTATATGCTGTTTGCAATCCACCAATCTAACAAAGAAGTAGAAGAAGAAGAAGCGTCTTTGTCACTGCGTCCGTCCCGGGAGCACGATCCGTTCTGAGCTGCATGAATAGATATACATCCAGGTGTTCGTAAATAATGTAATTATGGTACTAAAACTACTTATTTCTATCCTTAACTCACTAAAGAATATTAATACACATCCGTAAAAAATATTTTATGACTTTTTTGAGACAATTTTTATGCTTTTTACATTTTCTTTAGTAAACTGCTTCTCTGATGTCATCACCAGGCATGCTGAGAGCAGCCAAGCAAAATATAATTAAACCATGTTTATCTGTATTTTAGTTGTTTCTTTCTTTAGATTACGCACTATATAGCATAAAGTTAAAACGAAACGATAAAATAAAACTAGACTAGATTTATGTTTAAATACTAAGCCGAAAAAGTAAGCCACCAGTAGTAGGATCCTATTTCCAGCGCAGATCAGGCAGAGATGACTGATAAAAGAAAGGATTTTAAGGCATTTATTTTCTCAAGAAATGCATGATTAACCTTTAACACATTATATTTTAGTACACTTACTATTTTTGCAGAGGGAAAAGTCATTTAGGTATTTTTAACAAAATAAAATCGAGAACAACCTGGATGAACATCTGGATGCGCATGCCCAAATGAGCTGAACGGATCGTGCTTCCGGGATGAATCGGGTAGTGACAGTCTTTACTAAACCAGCCAAGATGGCGGAGCGAGCAGACGTGCTGTGAATAGCTCATAGTAGCAAAGCCTTGCAAATCAATGGAATAAATATATATGTCAACGAAACCCTGATTTATTGGATGTAAGACTGTAAAGATCATATTAATATATCCCAGAAACGTGTAAGAAAACTTCTCGAAAAACGTTATTGTAGAACATGGCTAACCTTCGTACCAAAACTAATACTAAGTTGAAGACGCTCCAAACACATGACTATTGTGGTCCAGAAAGGATGGAAACTAATAGTAGAGGAACCCAAAGCACCTTACCATCTCCTGCCAAACCACCAGCGCCACAGAAAAAGTCCAAAGCAGACGATGTGGTGGATGCTAACCGTGTTGAAGAAAACTCTACCGCTGCCATCCTGTCTGACATCGGTACGCTTCTGAACCTGTTGCAGGACTTCAGAGGGGAGCTGAAGAAGAACACACTGGCTATAACCAACATCGCCAAAGCGGAAGAGTTTAACTCTGCCGAAATCAAACAATGTAAAGAACAATGTCAAACGTAGAATTTGGAAGAAGAGCGGCAGAAATGGAAAAAAGGGCTGCAGAGATGGAGTGCTATAAAAGAAAATGGAACCTGCGAGTTATTGGCTTACAGGAAGAAAAAGACGACAAGACAAGTCATCTCTGATATCGTCAGAAAGATAGTGTCACACTCGAGGGAGAAGATGAATTTCATCCTTGTGCACCGACTGGGACCAAACAACACCAACCACCCTTGTCAGATCATCCTGCAGTTCACAGGATGCCAATTCAGGGATGAGCTCTGGCGCATCAAACTTCACCCTGACTGCCATTAGCTGAACATACGCTTGGCAGAAGATCTCACCAATGAGGACAAAGAGGCACGGAGGGCTGTGTGGCCAAAAATGGAACAAGTAAGGAAAGCAAGACTAAAAACTGTGTTCAGGAGTACCCATGCCTTCATTAATGGACAGACTCTCACCATAGACACAACCATCCAGGGGTTTTGAATCCCGAAAATAAATGAGTCTGAATGAAAAAGTATTTTCAAGGTTTTGCTACTATTAAATCTTCCTAAAAGGGAACCGTTACTGTTCTAAGCTCAGGAATCTACTGTTGTTGATGTTAATTTGTTTTTGCTATGTATGCTCAGTTTAAAGAACTCTTTTAATATCTGTTAATGCAAGGGGTTTAAGAGACATAACAAAGACAAAAAATATGTTTTGATTTTGTAAAGGGAAGAAGTCAAATCTAAATTTTTTTGCAGGAAACGCATTCTAAGGATGATGATGATGTTGTATTTTGGTCAAAGCAATCGTGAAACGAAGCTTACTTTAGCAATAGTACTCCAAGATTAGCAGGTGTCGCCATCCTCCTAAATAATAGGAATGATCCAGTGACCATGAGTATGGTCACTGGATCATTCTTATTATCAACATTGATGGTCTAAAATTCATATTAGTCAACATTTATGGATATAACCTCCACAGGGAAAACCAAAACCTACTTGATCCAATTGGCTTACATTTAGATAATCCCAAATTAACACACTCAACTGATAATGTCATAATTGGTGGTGATCTAAACCTAGTCTTTAGATAAATATCCTAGTAGATACTCTGCAAGCCACCCAAACACCACATTCACAAAGTTTTAAGAAAAACATAATTTGGTTGACATTTAGAGACATTTAAATCCAGGATTATCTACATACTCCTGGTTTAGCCTGAATCATAACTTTAAATCCAGAATTGATCACTGGTTGATTGCTAATCATTTACTATTATGTAATATTAGTTCTGATATCTCTGCTGCACCTCTAACAGATCATTCTGTCATCTTTCTGCAGATCAAACCTAATGACAACACTGTCCACTCCTACACATAGTGGAGGTTTAACTCCACGCTGTTTAAAAACAATGACTACTGCCAAACAAAATCTAATCATTAAAGGAACATCCAATTCAGAGGAACTTACAAATGCTATCAAAAACTGGGAATTTTAAAAATTTAAAATATGCCTATTTACCATTTCACCTGGCAAAATGATTAAAAAAGATAGGGAAAAACAAGAAGTAGACATTATTAATCAGTTACTGAAGACGATGGACAGAAGATTCTAAACCTCCAACCTAAACTAGATGAAGTTTACAACCGTCCCAAGGGGTCTTCATCAGATCCAGAGCTAAGTGGATAGAGGAGGGGCAAAAAAATTCTGCGTATTTCTGCGGTCTTGAGAAAAGGATACCGGAAAGAAATAGCATCAGATTCTTGATGATTAATGATGATGAAGTCACAGATGTAAAATGTATCTCTACAGAAAACTTTAAATTGTATAGCCAGCTCTATAGCTCTAAGTTATCTCATATGGTAAATGGCATGTACTTATATAGTGCCTTTATTCAAAACGCTTTACACCATATTCATTCACCCATTCATGCACACACTGATGGTGGCAAGTGACATTGTAGCCACAGCTGCCCTGGGGCTCACTGACAGAAGCGGGGCTGCCGTACACTGGCGCCACCGGGCCCTCTGACCACCATCAGTAGACAATGCAGGTGAAGTGTCTTGCCCACGGACACAACGACACTGAAAGTCGGAGTCGGGGCTTGAACCGTCAACCCTTCAATTTCAGGGCAAACTCCTACATACAACGCCACTGTCGCCCATGTATTGTGAACTTTTTTTTCTTAAAAAAGTCAAACATATTCCCAAAGTGGAAGATGGTTATCGTCTCAATTACAAACCCTGGGAAAGATCCCAGAATCATAGATAACAGAAGACCCATTACACTCAGATATTCAGACTCTTCAAGTCCAAACAAGGATTTCAGATCTAATTGCAGATACACAATCAGGATTCTTAAAGGGAAGATCAATCCATAATAATATTAGATTGGTAATGGATAGCATTGAATATAAAAACCAAATAGAAGATGATGGTTTCCTTCTCTTTCTAGACTTCCAAAGTCAAAGCGTTTAACTCTGTGGAGCATCCGTTAATTCTTTCAACTCTCATACACTTTGGATTCTGAGTCAAGTTTAGAGAATTTATCGGTGGAGTGTATCGAGATATTAGCAGTTGTGTCCTACTGCCCAGTGGCACCACCCCAACCTTCAAGGTTAATGTGGGGATTCCTCAGGTCTGCCCCATCTCACCATATCTGTTCCTCTTGGCCACAGAAATGCTAGTTATCTATATTAAAAACTGTAATGATATTAAAAAACGTAATGTACTTTGCACAGACATTACAATCAACCAACTAGCAGATGACACAACAATATTCTTGAAAGATAGACTCGAAATTTCAAAAACTATTGCTAAAATCGAAAAATTCTCAAAAGCCTCAGGCCTAACATTAAACCTTAAAAGGTGTGAATTGCTGGCTGTACATGAGACCTTACTAAAAGACATCTGTAATATCCTTCTTAAATCTGAATTTAAATATCTGGGTAGCTGCTTATCCAGAGACCAAAAACGAAGCCACCTTCTAAATGTAGAAAATATAATAAAAGAATGCAAGTCACGACTAAGCTTATGGCTACAGCAGGATTTATCAATACTAGGACGGATCTACCTAACTAAGATAGAATGCTTATCTAGATGTATCTATCCAGCCTATTCCAATGCCATTCCAAACAGATTAGTTATATCTATTAACCAAATCAACCTAAATTTAATTTGGAGAAACAGACCACATTATATGAAGAAAAGCACTATGGTTAAAGATGTAAAGGATGGAGGTCTCAAAGTTATTGATTTTGACTGCCTAAATGGGACCCTATACATAAATTGGTTAAAATATTAGATCAAACACAGCAATTCCTTTTGGGTTTGTATTCCAAGGACCTTATTCAATTAAAATTGGAGGATTGGAATTTCTTCTGAGAGCGGACGTTAATGTAGACAAATTGCTAATATCACTATCAGAGTTTCAAAAACAAATCCTGTTATACTGGAAAATGTTATATGTGCATAACTTCCCACCCCACACAACTGTTCTCTAGAACAACAGACGCTTGAAAATACTACTAGTACTAGTACTAGTCTCTGTAGATGGGGCACACTCATTTGTTTTTCATTTTAACTCTTTTTTTATTTTTCACCAAATTTTTTTTTGTTAAAATTTAGGGATGAACCCCAACGTACAGGCACCGAGATGGGGGGCAACAAGTATGCCCACTCCTGCCCAGCGCCTCTCACCGTGGGCAACTCCAGAGTGGAAGTATGTCCAGCCCCTCTCAAGGAGACTGGTTCCAGAACCAGAACCATACGTCGAGGTGAGACCGACTATTTCTAGCCGGAACCTCTCAGCCTCACACACTAGCTCCGGTCCCTTCCCACCAGCAAGGTGACATTCCACATCCCAAGAGCCAGCTTCTGCAGCCGAGGATCGGACCGCCAGGGTCCCCTCCCCCGGCCAACACACATTGCATACGACCCACGTGACCTGGGAGCTATTGACGAAAAATACTAAATTTTAACTAAAAAAATTAGTTAAAATTAAAAAAAGAGTTAAAATGAAAAATAAATGAGTGTGCTCCATCTACAGAGACTATTAGAACAATTTCACACTAATTTTGGGTCAATAGATTCACATGACCTGGGAGCTATTGACGAAAAATACTAAATTTTAACTAAAAAAATTGGTAAATAAAAGAGTTTAAATGAAAAACAAATGAGTGTGCCCAATCTGCAGAGACTAGTAGAACAATTTCACACTGATTTTGGGTCAATAGGTCACATGACCTGGGAGCTATTGACGAAAAATACTAAATTTTAACTAAAAAAATGAGTTAAAATTTAAAAAAGAGTTTAAATGAAAAACAAATGAGTGTGCCCTATCTGCAGAGACTAGTAGAACAATTTCACACTGATTTTGGGTCAATAGGTCACATGACCTAGGAGCTATTGATGAAAAATACTAAATTTTAACTAAAAAAATTGCTAAAAAAAAATAAAAAGAAAGAGTTAAAATGAAAAACAAATGAGTGTGCCCTATCTGCAGAGACTAGTAGAAAAATTTCACACTAATTTTGGGCCAATAGGTCACATGACCTGGGAGCTATTGACGAAAAATACTAAATTTTAACTAAAAAAATTGGTTAAAAATAAAAAAAAAAGAGTTAAAATGAAAAACAAATGAGTGTGCTCCATCTGCAGAGACTAGTAGAACAATTTCACACTGATTTTGGGTTAATAGGTCACATGACCTAGGAGCTATTGATGAAAAATACTAAATTTTAACTAAAAAAATTGGTAAAAAATAAAAAAAAAGAGTTAAAATGAAAGACAAATGAGTGTGCCCCATCTACAGAGACTAGTAGAACAATTTCACAATGATTTTGGGTCAATAGGTCACATGACCTGGGAGCTATTGACCAAAAATACTAAATTTTAACTAAAAAAAATTGGTAAAAAAATAAAAAAAAGAGTTTAAATGAAAAACAAATAAGTGTGCCCTATCTGCAGAGACTAGTAGAACAATTTCACACTGCTTTTGGGTCAATAGGTCACATGACCTAGGAGCTATTAATGAAAAATACTAAATTTTAACTAAAAAAATTGCTAAAAAAAATAAAAAAAAAGAGTTAAAATGAAAAACAAATGAGTGTGCCCTATCTGCAGAGACTAGTAGAACAATTTCACACTAATTTTGGGCCAATAGGTCACATGACCTAGGAGCTATTGATGAAAAATACTACATTTTAACTAAAAAAATTGCTAAAAAATAAAAAAAGAGTTAAAATTAAAAACAAATGAGTGTGCCCCATCTACAGAGACTAGTAGAACAATTTCACACTGATTTTGGGTCAATAGGTCACATGACCTGGGAGGTATTGACGAAAAATACTAAATTTTAACAAAAACAATTGGTAAAAAAATTAAAAAAAGAGTTAAAATGAAAAACAAATGAGTGTGCCCTATCTGCAGAGACTAGTAGAACAATTTCACACTGATTTTGGGTCAATAGGTCACATGACCTAGGAGCTATTGATGAAAAATACTACATTTTAACTAAAAAAATTGCTAAAAAATAAAAAAAAAGAGTTAAAATGAAAAACAAATGAGTGTGCCCCATCTACAGAGACGAGTAGAACAATTTCACACTGATTTTGGGTCAACAGGTCACATGACCTGGGAGCTATTGAAGAAAAGATTTTATTATTTAATATTTAAATTGTTTAAATATTGATTATAGCTTTAAAATTCAATAAAATGTAATTTATGTAATGTAAAAGCATGAATTAGCACTTTATATGTCAGTTGGTCACAAGGAAAGACATTTATTAATATTTTTATGTCAGCACTGTTTGGTTCGGAAATTTGTTGACGGAGCGCGAATATCGAATATTCAACTTGAAACTAACTTCACTGCTGTAAATCTTTCATACATAAATGTAGAATTGCTAAATCATCTCCCAAACTTGTTGTTTTTTAAAATGAGTTTAAGCTATATTTATAATTATAATTATTAACGATTCTGAAAAGTCCTCAAGCACAAAAAAAATTATAATATCCTAAAACACTTCCCAATTGATGTAAACAGCTAAACAAAGACTGAATTCTCCCGTCATGTGATACTTTCTTATAATTTTATTGCATATCATTGTTGTTAATTTACAATCATTCTTATAATTTTCTATTTGTCTATTTATTTGGTTTTGTGTATTTGACTGTTTATGTTATTAACCCTCTACTATAGCAAGTCTATACGTTATAGATATCTTTCATATTTTTATGCTCCCCTATTTTCTATATCCTTACTTGAAGAAACGAACTCTATGCAGCCATGTTTGTCTGTAAATTTTGATATTTTCAATAAAAATAAATGAAAGTCTTTACTAAACCCCGAAAAAAAAAAAAATAAATAAATTAAAATCCGGAAGGCATCCACGTGACCCATCGCGTGACAAACCCCCCGAGACCCATCGCGTGACAAACCCCCCGTAGAAGAGAAGAAGAAGAAGACAAACCCCCCGAGGCAGATAGACAGTCATTATTAAGCATATACAGGGCTCTAATGAGAGCAATAATAGATTATGGCAGCATTATATATGGAGCAGCAGCTAAAACATCATTACAAAAAATAGAAAGATTACAGTGTAGGGCTTTACGAATATGTACAGGAGCAATAAAAACAACACCTATTAATGCTCTATTAATTGAAAGTGGGGAAACTCCACTTGAAATGAGGAGAATTAAATTAGCTTTAGCATATTGGATGAAAATTAAAAGTAATATAGATAATCATGTGAATTCAACTATTCTGCAAAATTGTTGGGAATATGTGAAGTTCCAAAGTAATGGATTTGGATGGATGGTTAGGAAATGGATTAAAAAGTATAGACTAGAAGACAAGGAAATAGCTCAATTTAACCCAATTAGCGTTATTCCTCCATGGCTAATACCTGAGGTTAATGTAGATTTGCAAATCAATACAATGAAAAATGATTGGAATATAAATGAAATAGGGATAAAAACTGATATTTATTTAAGAACTACATATAATAATTACCTTAAAATTTATACAGATGGTTCTAAAAATCTAAAAGGTTATGTGGGTATAGGAATATATATCCCAGAGTTTAAAAAATGTATTCACAAAAGAATATCAGATCAATTGTCGGTATTTACAGCAGAAATGGTGGCAGTTATATTAGGCTTGCAATGGGTGGAGGAGATTCGACCAATCAGGGTGGTGGTGTGCACAGACTCTAAAGCAGTAGTGGAAAGTATTAAGGGAGAAGGAAATAATAGAAAAGATTTGGTATTAGAAATTCATCATATTTTATTTAGACTATATAGGGGTGGCATTGATGTTTGGTTTTGTTGGGTGCCGGCACATGAAGGAGTAAAAGGCAATGAAAAGGCAGATAAATTAGCTAAAAGGGCTTTAGAGGGGGAAATAACGATTTCAATTCCTTTTGGAAAAGGGGAAGGGAAATCACTTATTAAAAGTAAAGAAATGGAGGAATGGCAAAAAATATGGAACGAAGATAGGAAAGGAAGAAGATTATATGAAGTGCAAAAGTCAGTTCGAATTCGAAACATTAATGAAAGAAACAGAAGAGAAGAAATAATAGTTAGTAGATTAAGAATAGGTCATACCTACTTAAATGACATGCTTTACTTAATAGGGAGGAAAAATAGTGAGAAATGTGAGAAATGTGGTGAAAAAGAAAATGTAGAACACATACTGATGAACTGTAAGTTATATGAACACGAAAGGGAAAAATTAAAGAGAATAGTTAGAAGTATAGGGCATGAATGGAATCTTAAAGGAATATTAGGAAATGAAGGAAACATAACAGATATTCATAAACTAAGGAAAGCATTGTTTTTGTATCTTAAGAATACAAAATTAAAAAATAGAATCTAATAGATGTGAAGTAACGCTGCTACACACTCATGTACAGTAGGTGGCGGTATGCACCTTAAAGTTGCTTGTGATCCCCCATAATAGAAGAGAAGAAGAAGAAGAAGAAACCCCCCGAGTCAAAAAGACAACAGACGTTTGCTGCTGCCGCTGTTCTGTTTTTTTACTTAAAAAACATGCCTGCGTCATACTCGAAAGGTGAGAATTTTTTTTTATTCTTCGTTTTACCCGCTTTTATCTTCTTTCCTTGCCTTCTTTTCTCCAGAAATAATATTCGCAAAAGTTTAACTAAAAGTAATCATGTCGGACCATATAGTGGCTCAGATTAAATCAGGTAAATTTGGTCACACAATTTACCGTTATTTTTTATTGTCTTGCTGTTGTCATTAGCAGTTGTCTTCCGGTTTTTAGTGGGATTTTAACAAGCAAAATGGCAGCGAGTTTTGTGCCCAGCTCTGCCAACAGATTTTTTTTATTTTATTTCAGTATAGTATGGGAAAAAAGTCCGAATTCTGACTTTAATCTCAGAATTCTGAGAAAAAAGTCAGAATTCTGACTTTTTTCCCATGTTAAACTGAAATAAAATTTAAAAATTAGTTAACTTTTTTTTTTCAGTGGCCCTAATCCTCTTCCGTAGCCTCTCCCTGAATTTCAGGCAGTTCTTTTTTTTACTGTCCTCCTGTCCCTGTGTATGGAGGACCAACGCTGCCATATTTAAAAATAAATGCATAAAACTAACTTCACCGTGGTCCGCCATATTGGTACTTCCTTGTTAAAGCAGTCACAATGTATACAATATCTACAGCATCGAACAATGATGATGTTCTCATTTTCAGGGGACTTGAGACTTTTAAGACCAGCATGGCGGACGGTGGTTTCACTTTTTTCGGGCTATCAGCAATCCAATGAATAAATAAAGATCAGTGATAGCAGCATGTAAAGGGATTACATAAAGATCAGTGTCCTAATCCTGATACACAGTGGTATGTGCTTGCACCTTCCTGTTTGCAGCGGCAGCGACGTGTACCTGCGCTCTTGTGAGGAGCATGGGCTTGTTTACAGCTGAAGTGAGCCCATACTGCCTGACTCTTTTCAAGTGTCTTTCTCTGTGTTTTAGATTTTGAAATCTATTACCACCACTAAATAGTCATATTTGTATGACCAAGGTTACAGCTGTTGTCCTATTTACCTATCTCCTCCTATTTGCCTCATGAAAAGCATATTTTGCATATTTGCCCTCATAAACATCTGCAAATTCTAAACAGGCTTTGGCAATAAAAGTAAACTTTGGATGATGTATCTGCACTAAGTTTGATTCGATTTAAAACTATTCTGTAAAGGTTGTAACTCATTTAATTATTTAAAATCTAACGTTGATGCATTTCGATTTTCTTCGGAGGATATTATTTTTTGAGTTTTAAAAACGCTAGTACAGAGAGTGCACAGTACAAAATCAAAAATTTCAAGGAAGAACTAAAGTTTATTAATCCTAATTTGAATTTCCCATACTGAATACATTCCTTGAATAGAGAAAATGGGACACCTTAATGTGCAGGCTGGGCTCACTCCTGCTGAAAACAAGCCCATCCTCATACTGCTTGCTACGCCGCAGGGACACGCTCGATTTTTGCCGATCACTTTTTGGCACAACACCGTCACTGTCACCGCCCCTCACTGATCGTACGCTCTGTTGCCTAGCACCCAGGACAGAGAATGGATGCTGAATTTCTAACTAATGTTGTGTATGCCGATTGCATTTTGAGGAGTTTCAGCAGCAGTACCGTCATCACAGATATCATATTTATAGTCCCCAAACTGCAGATGTATCACATTCTTAAATGTTAGCCAAACCTATTTGCACAGGGGCAGATAAAACCTTTCAATAAATCAATCATTGTCTGCCACATATCTGACTCAATAACCATTAAAAACAACAATTTTCATTAATTTCGGACAGAACTATTCACATACTGGTGTTATATTAAACTGAACTTACAATATTCGCCCCTGTTTGTCTCGATTTCCTCTGAGCACGGAGCAACCAGCTTGCTTGGACTCTCAATGAATCATGGGATACCCAAACTCGGCACAGGTGTGTCTGGCAATGGTTACTCAGGTCAGCCACACCTGGATCAATCAGTCCATCCAGTAGAAACAGACAGGAAACAAAAGAGCTGCTGTAAGTTCAGTGATTGTGCATAGAGCCCATTACTCCTTTAGAATAAGTGTGTTTTGTTAGAAGGGTAGACATTTCGTGCTCTAGTTAAATCTAAGGAGCGCAACTGATTGATACAGACTATAAAACTACTTCCTAAGACCATAAGAAATATTTTACAAACAACATCTTTGACAGATGTTTATCACATCTGTCATGTTTAATAACTTCAGAGCTATCAGGACAGTGTCACAGAGTCCACATAGGTTGTTTTTTTAACCACTATTTGCTGGCAATAATAATAATTGCCAATGCCAATAATTGACACCGTTTACGTCTGTGGGCTTTATCAGCATGTTTTTTGGAAATAGCAGAGAAGAAAACAGATCCTGCTTTCTTATAACAATAGAATGATACTAAGCATGGGTGTTGTTAACCATTGTGACTGGTACCCATACTCCTTCTATTCTGATTAATCGGGCCCGGGTCCCAGGGGTAGCAGTATTTGCAGTGATGCCCAGTTGCTCTGTGGAAAGCCCAAGGGGTTCCAAGGCCAACCAGAGACATTGTCCTTCCATCATGTCCTGGGCTGTTCCCTGGGCCTTCTCCCAGTATATGATATACATCAAGCTACCCAGATCTATATTGTTTTTACTATTTCCTGCAGGTGCACCATCTAGGACAGAAGTCGATGAGGACAAAATAGCAATGGTGTGTAAATATTTGATATACCAACTCCAAGGTGCCCGGGAAGACATCCTGAGGTATTGTGATGTTAATGTGCGCTGTAAGACTATCGGGAACTATACTAATGGGACTCTAAAAGGGGATCCTTTCTTAAAAGATACTGGCTGTTTTGAATGCATTGAACAGAAGTTGTATGTGGTTGTGACCAATAATATAACCCAGAGTGGGGGATATTATGAGTTGCAGTGCAACGGTGTTGTTGAACGTGTAACAGAAGAATCCTTAAGGAAAATTTCCGGTAAGAACCAGACTATATTCTAGCTTTAACTTCTATAACTAGATGTTGATCATAATGTTTGTTCTCCTCACAGAAGGGCTGACCACCACTCCTGGACTCTTATCTTGTGCTGGTGAGGAACTATTTTAAAGTTATCAGAATGACTTTATCATGAACCGCCAGATCCTTGATAAAGTATTCACTTTACCTTATTTAGAAAACATTTTATGTTTTGGAAAAAGTAAAAATTGCTTGTAACTTTAAAATCAAAGAAAAGTTAGCTGTTACTTTAAAATAAATTAGAAATGAAAACCTGAAAATGTTGCCATGAGTTAGTATTTAGACCTGAGCTTTGAGGAAGAAAAAGTTGTTGCTAAAAGAAAGTCTTTTAGATGCTGAATTCTAAGGTTTCCTGCAGATCACATAGAGACACAGCAGACATGAAGAAGGAGGTTCTAAATTATACTTTAGTATACATGCAAAACTCTGTGTGAGGGGGAAATCAAACACTGCATATATCCAAGTGGTAAGACATGGTGGTGGCAACATCATTCTGATGAAGTTCTGACAGTAGGACCTTCCTGAATGTTTATGGTGAGAACCAGACTGTATACAGGGTTAACTTCTATAACTAGATGTCGATCACAATGTTTGTTCTCCTCACAGAAGGGCTGACCACCACTCCTGGACTCTTATCTTGTGCTGGTGAGGAACCATTTTAAAGTTATCAGAATGACTTTATCATGAACCGCCAGATCCTTGATAAAGTATTCACTTTAGCTTATTTAGAAAACATTTTATATTGTGGAGAAAAAAAAATTGCTTGTAACTTTAAAATCAAAGAAAAGTTAGATGTTACTTTAAAATAAATTAGAAATGAAAACCTGAAATTTTGCCATGAGTTAGTATTTAGACCTGAGCTTTGAGGAAGAAAAATTTTATAAAGTTGTTGCTAAAAGAAAGTCTTTAAGATGCTGAATTCTAAGGTTTCCTGCAGATCATGTAGAGACACAGCAGACATGTAGGGAGGAGGTTCTAAATTATACTTTAATATGCATGCAAAATTCTGTGTGAGGAGAAAATCAAACACTGCATTTAACAAAGTGGTAAGACATGGTGGTGGCATCATCATTCTGATGAGGTTCTGACAGTAGGACCTTCCTGAATGTTTATGGTGAGAACCAGACTGTATACAGGGTTAACTTCTATAACTAGATGTTGATCACAATGTTTGTTTTCCTTACAGAAGGGCTGACCACCACTCCTGGACTCTTACCTTGTGTTGGTGAGGAACTATTTTAAAGTTATCAGAATGACTATCATGAACTGCCAGCCCCTTGATGAAGTATTTACTTTAACTTATTTAGAAAACATTTTATGTTGTGGAAAAAGTAAAAGTAGCTTGTAACTTTAAAATCAAAGAAAAGGTAGCTGTTACTTTAAAATAAATAAAAAAATGAAAACCTGAAAATGTTGCCATGAGTTAGTATTTAGACCTGTGCTTTTTTACGGAGAAAAAGTTGTTGCTAATTGCATATAACCAAGTGGTAAGACATGGTGGTGGCAACATCATTCTGATGAAGTTCTGACAGTAGGACCTTCCTGAAGGTTTATGGTGAGAACCAGACTGTATACAGGGTTAACTTCTATAACTAGATGTTGATCACAATGTTTGTTTTCCTCACAGAAGGGCTGACCACCACTGCTGGATCCACACTTGCTGGTGAGGAACTATTTTAAAGTAATCAGAATGACTTTATCATGAACTGCCAGATCCTTGATAAAGTATTCACTTTAGCTTATTTAGAAAACATTTTATGTGGTGGAAAAACCAAAAGTAGCTAACAACTTTAAAATTAAACAAAAGTTAGCTGTTAATTTAAAATAAATTAGAAATGAAAACCTGAAAATGTTGCCATGAGTTAGTATTTAGACGTGAGCTTTGAGGAAGAAAAAGTTGTTGCTAAAAGAAAGTCTTTAAGATGCTGAATTCTAAGGTTTCCTACAGATCACATAGAGACACAGCAGACATGTAGGAGGAGGTTAAAAATTATACTTTAGTATACATGCAAAATTCTGTGTGAGGGGGAAATCAAACACTGCATATATCCAAGTGGTAAGACATGGTGGTGGCAACATCATTCTGATGAAGTTCTGACAGTAGGACCTTCCTGAATGTTTATGGTGAGAACCAGACTGTATACAGGGTTAACTTCTATAACTAGATGTTGATCACAATGTTTGTTTTCCTTCCAGTGCCGCCGACTACCGGTGTTGGATCCATACTTTATGCTGGTGAGGAACCATTTTAAAGTTATTAGAATGACTTTATCATGAACCGCCAGATCCTTCATAAAGAATTCACTTTAGCTTATTTAAAAAACATTTTATGTGGTGGAAAAACTAAAAGTAGCTTGTAAGTTTAAAATCAAAGAAAAGTTAGATGTTACTTTAAAATAAATTAGAAATAAAAACCTGAAAATGTTGCCATGAGTTAATATTTAGACCTGGGTTTTGAGGAACAAAAAGTTTTTAAAGCTGTTGCTGAAAAAAAAAGCTGTTTCTCGATGTGTACTTGTGCGTTCTCATGTGCTCGTGTACTCTTCATCATCCGCAGCCCCAGTACTGTTCCAGTTTACAAGAACACAACACTTAGAACTAGTGTTGCACCGATACCAGTATCGGACGTGGCCCCGATACTGCCCTAAAATGGTGGTATCGGTATCGGCGAGTACCAACAAATAGGGCACCGATACCATTTTGAGAGCCATAAGTTTATTCAACTATTGTCACCCACTCCTGGTAGGCAATAAAAAGTTCTACTGGATTCACTTTGTATTAGATTTTTTCCTGCTTCACAAAGGTAGGCAGCAGCTTGACAAACCATGATGGCAATTATTTTACATTATTATGGTATCGGTATTGGCCGATACTGCACAGCCAGGTATCGGTATCGAGGCAAAAAAATGGCATCAGTGCAACACTACTTAGAACATATAAAGTGTAGGAACAAATTTCATACATTAAATTCTCAAAGCTAATCGGAGTCAATGGGAAGATGAATATAGTTAATTGCAAGTTAATTTTCTAAGGTTTTTGCTACTAAAGACTTTAGACTAGAGTAAAAATTTACACAGTATTAATGTTAGAGGCCTAGTCAAAGTACAGAGCTAAATTAAACTGAAGATCTAAACATTTCCATCTCTCACTTAGGTTTTTGTGAAAAAGTTCCTGTAATTTTAAATTGAAAAACTTTGAGTTTTCCTCTTACATGAAATCCTCAAAAAATTATATAAAGGTTGTGGCTTAATTTTAAAAAATGTGAAAAAATACAAGATAGACTGATAGTTACTGTGAGGTTCTGATGTTTATTTTTTGACAGTTTGTGCTGCATATTCTGCTCCAATTCTCATTGGACTTGTGGGTAAGTTAATGCTCAGGGTTTGTAGCATTTTTATTCATTCTGTCATATTATAACACCCGTTGCTTTTTCTCCAAAGTGATTGGTCTTCTCGTCGTCATCGCTGTATTCGCTCGCAAAAGATGGAATCAGAACAGGTACCACTATTTTAGTGTTTAAAAGTTTTATCAGTTATAGATTATTTTTTTCTTCTCCTTAAATCCTGCTTGTTTTATGCAGAAGGCTTAAGATGCAAGACCTCAGATTAGTAAGTATCTCATTTATTTTTTATTAATGACTCAGATAGTACATTCTTTACATATTCATGTTTTTACTTGCTTCTGATATTCCCAATAATTTAATATTCACTCCAACTAATCAGTGCCTTAAGATATTGATCTGTTCTGTTTGATAGCTGTTGTTCATTTATAAAAAGCCTCCAAGCCAAAACATGTTTTTCTTTTTTCTTTTTTCACACTTACTTTAGGAATCTGGAACAGCTTGTGCCATAAACCAACCCTGAGGAGCCGACCCACCAGCAGCAACACCTGATGTAGAAAGCTTTCCATCTGAAACTATCCTACTTTGCCAAAAGTTAAAAGCATTTATTTTTTTGTGGGGGGGGGGGGGTATTTCAAACTCTGTTACAAACAAATGAAAAAACAAACAGTGCGACCAATAAGGGGAGCAAATCGGAACACAAAAAAAGTGAGAGATAATAAATAGAAGTTATTTAAGAAAAAAGCCATCTAATAGACAACATATGTTAATTTCTAATTTCTATATTAAGCTGAGTAAATGCTCCTCACCAGAACCACTCCTAATCTGAATTTGCACTAAGGAGGAGTTGCCATTTTTTACAGAGGTCTCCATATTTTTCTTAGGTATGTCTGATGGAGAATGTTAGTCGCTTTGTATTTATTATATTTATATCTTTGCTTGCCGTTATCTTCCTTCTATTTTACTCAACTATTCATGTAATACACGTAGCATTGCCTTGGCACTGAATTATGCTATACAAATAAACCTACCTGTTGGGAGCTGGAGAAAATCCCATCTTTCTCCAGCAGAGTCCGCCGTGGATCCTCTGAGGGAGCCTCCTGCACAGGTGCAGCTCATCAAGACCATCAGAGGATCCACTACATAAGCTGTCTTCAGACCTTACCTCAACGCCGCAGTGTTGTTCCAGTTGGTCAGCGCTAAAGCCTTGCTCCTAGTGAATCTCCATGACCTTGAATCCAGATAGGATTCTAACTTCTTTCTCTGTGTTCCCAGGAAATCCGAGTCTCTTCTGTGAAAGCTCTTGGAGAGCTAACCTGCCGAGCCGACCCTCTGAGCCCAACCCTGAAGACTTTCTGAGAAATCCCAAGCAGCTCAGGACTAGAG
The DNA here is from genome assembly GCF_016077235.1 of Cyprinodon tularosa. Lineage (NCBI taxonomy): Eukaryota > Metazoa > Chordata > Actinopteri > Cyprinodontiformes > Cyprinodontidae > Cyprinodon > Cyprinodon tularosa. The sequence goes on from NW_024039695.1 coordinate 270,429, forward strand.
CTGGAAGAACCAAACTAAGGTCTGTTCAAACTAGACGTGAGACGTTGAAGCAGCTACGGACTCTGCTGATAAACTCTTCTCCAGAACCAACAGAAACTCCCCCAAGGAGAATTACTCAAGAACCCTCAAGGTACTATCTGAGCTCACTTGTAAACCAAACCCTGCCAGCAGTTCATAACAGCTCTGTCTCTCACGCAGACTCCAGTGAAACCAGGACCCAGGCCCGAACCAGATCCCAGTTCATATTGTGTTGTGCTTAATAAACTGTTGAACTTTTATCCTCGTGTCCGCCTTGTGGTGTTCTGCATAACTGGGTCTCCATTTGAGAACCCATCATGACAGAACACTGCGGCCAAACACAAGGCCCAGCAGATCACCTCACCCGTCGTTTGAGGAACAGGATGCCCAACTTCAGGGGCAAACCCAAACGCTCCGTGAGTTATACCATTTAGTTGGGACTCATAACCAAATGCTACAGAGTTGTGCTAATTTCCTGAATAGCGCTAATGCTGCATCTATACAGCAACCATTTCCGGGTCCAGTCCCTCCCCCGAGGTCACAACCTGTGACGTCATCAGAATTTCGTCCTAGTCTACCTGAGCGGTTCTCCGGTAACATGAAAGATTGCAAAGGATTTTTATTTCAGTGCCGGTTGATCTTCCAGAATTCTCCAGGCTGTTCTTCTACAGATCACAAGAAAATAACGTTCGTTCTTTCTCAATTAACAGGAAGAGCCTTGGAATGGGCTCAGGCAAGGTTTGCCTCTGACGACAGTTTAAATTACCCTTTTTCTGATTTCATCGCTGAATTTACCCAGGTTTTTAACCAGGAAACTGACCAAACTATTGATTCCAGAGCTCTTTTCAGCCTCAAACAGGGAAATTCATCTGTGGCAGATTTTTCGATTAACTTCCGGGTTAAGGCGGCAGCTTCCGGATGGAATCAAAGCGCCTTAAAAGGAGCATTCTTCATGGCATTAAATGAACAGATTAAAGATGAACTAGCAACCCTCGACGAACCTGCTTCCCTCGAAGATTTAATCCGCCTCTCCATCAGACTTGATAATAGGATTCGAGCCAGAAACAGTTCTAAGAAGCAGAATAATTTCTCTCCTGCCTCTCTTAACGTGACTGTGTGTTCTCCTTCTACAGAGCAGATGCCCACTCAGAGGTCTAAGCCCCAGTCTCTTTCTTTGCCTGTTCAGGCCTCTCATTCGGGAGAAAGGGACTCCGAACCCATGCAGGTGGGACACACTAGGCTCACTCCTGAAGAGAGACAGAGGCGGTTCCTAAGTAAACTATGTATCTACTGCGGTGAGAGTGGACACTTTATCGCCTCCTGCCCGGCAAGATCAAAAGCCGGGGCCCGCCAGTGGATCTGAGGAGTCTGGCGGGCCAATTAAACACAACAAAATCTCCTCGTTTGATGCTTCCAGCCACCCTGTTCTGTGATAACCAGAGTCTTTCTTTTTCCGCCTTCATCGACTCAGGCTGTGAGTGTAATTTAATAGACTCTAACCTCGTCCAGCAACTTCACATAAAGACCGTTCCCCTCTCCCAGCCTCTCAGTGTTTCAGCCATCGACGGAAAAAGACTCCACCGTGTAACCCATCAAACCCAGCCCCTCGAGCTACTTCTATCAGGTAACCACCGAGAGACAATAACCTTCTTTGTTTTTCCCTCTGCATGTTCCCCATTGGTCCTCGGGTTTGAGTGGTTGGAGAAGCATAATCCTCACATTAACTGGACTAAACGTCTCCTGGAATCATGGTCCACTACGTGCCACGAAACATGCCTTCGTTCAGCTGCCCCTATGGGGGGTTCTCCTAGTGGTGGGGGGGAGATGGACTCTCCTGACCTTTCTTCAGTTCCCTCTGAGTATCACGACTTAGCCCCTGTCTTCAGTAAGGTCAGTGCTACGTCCCTACCTCCACACAGACCATATGATTGCGCCATTGAGCTTTTACCTGGCGCTCCTCTTCCTAGCAGCAAACTGTATAACATTTCCAAGCCTGAAAGAGAAACTATGGAGAAATACATCAATGAATCATTAGCTGCTGGAATTATTCGTCCTTCTTCCTTTCGCTGGGTGCAGGGTTCTTCTTCGTGGGCAAGAAGGATGGTTCCCTGAGGCCATGCATTGATTATCGGGGTTTAAACCAGATCACAATTAAAAATAAATACCCTCTGCCTCTTCTTGCTTCTGCTTTTGAACCTGTGCAGGGAGCTACAGTGTTTACTAAGTTGGACTTAAGAAACGCTTATCATCTTCTGAGGATACGAGAGGGCGATGAATGGAAGACTGCCTTTAAGACTCCTTTGGGTCAATTCGAATATCTGGTAATGCCCTTTGGTTTAACCAATGCACCTGCCTGTTTTCAGGCCCTAGTAAATGATGTTCTCAGAGATTTCCTCAACGTGTTTGTTTTTGTGTACATTGATGACATTCTCATTTATTTCAAGGACCTCAATGAACACAAGAGACATGTTCGCCTTGTCTTACAGAGACTACTGGAGAATAAGCTGTTCGTGAAAGCCGAGAAGTGCGAATTCCATCAACCGTCAGTCACCTTTTTGGGGTTTGTGCTCGAGGGCGGTCAGGTAAAACCTTCTGAGGATAAGATCAAAGCTGTTTTAGACTGGCCAGTCCCTGAGAACCGAAAACAGCTACAGAGGTTTCTAGGATTCGCTAACTTCTATCGACGTTTCATAAGAAACTACAGTCAAACCGCCCTTCCATTAACCTCTCTCACCTCCATCAAACGAACTTTTCAGTGGACCCCTGAGGCTCAAGCAGCATTTGAAAAACTAAAATCATTGTTTTCCAGAGCTCCTGTTCTCATCCAACCTGATCCAGCAAAACAGTTCATCCTAGAGGTGGATGCTTCTGACTCCGGAGTTGGAGCAGTTCTCTCCCAGAGGCTCGATTCTGATCAAAAGATACACCCCTGTGCTTTCTTCTCCCGTAGGCTTTCCTCAGCTGAACAGAATTATGACGTGGGCGACCGTGAGCTCCTGGCTATTAAGCTGGCGTTGGAGGAATGGAGGCATTGGCTGGAGGGAGCTGAGCATCCAGTTCTTGTGTGGACAGACCACAAGAATCTGGCTCACATCCAGTCAACTAAACAGGCAAATCCTCGCCAATCCAGGTGGTCAATCTTCTTCTCACGTTTCAACCTTATCATTTCATACAGACCCGGATCCAAGAACGTGAAGCCCGATTCTCTCTCTCGTCTCTACTCTGTGGATCATCCTGAGACACCTGAACCCATCCTCCCAGCTTCATGTACCATTGGAGTGGTCAACTGGGAGATATCAGACTTCATCAACTCGGCCCTAGCCACTGAACCAGACCCAGGTACCGGTCCTCCTAACCGCACATATGTCCCATCTTCAGTCAGGTCCCGTCTGATCCAGTGGATGCACGCCGCCAAATTCACCGCTCATCCAGGAGTGAGTAGGACTATAGCTCTCATCTCCAGGCGCTTCTGGTGGCCCAAACTCCACAGAGACGTTAAGGAGTATGTGTTGGCTTGCCCCACCTGTGCCCGCAACAAAGCCTCACACCAACCTCCTTCTGGCCTGCTTCAACCACTTCCTGTTCCCTCGCGCCCATGGTCTCATATAGCTATAGATTTTGTCACCGGCCTCCCTGTCTCCCGAGGTATGTCCACTATTTTAACCATTGTTGATCGTTTCTCGAAGTCCTGCCATCTGGTTCCCCTCAGGAAACTTCCCACGGCCTTCCAGACTGCTCAGCTATTAATAAAACATGTTTTCCGGCTTCATGGCATCCCCCAGGAGATCCTATCGGACAGAGGTCCACAATTCATCTCGCAGGTATGGAAGGCCTTCTGTTCTGCTCTCGGCTGCAAACCATCTCTCACTTCAGGTTACCATCCTCAATCAAACGGCCAGACAGAACGCATGAACCAGCAACTGGAATCCACCCTCCGCTGTCTCACTTCCAACAACCCTGTGGATTGGAGTCAATACCTCCCGTGGATAGAATATGCCCATAACTCTCTCCGTTCTGCATCCACTGGACAGTCCCCGTTCCAGGTCAGTCTCGGTTACCAACCACCTCTTTTCCCTGCAGATGAGAGAGAGATATCGGTGCTGTCCGTTAACCATCACATCCGTCGCTGCCAGAGGATATGGAGGGAAACAATCGCTACACTCAACCAGTCAACCGAGTCAGTCAAGCGTTTCGCTGACGCTAAGAGACGCCCCACCCCTGAGTATTCTGTGGGCCAAGAAGTTTGGCTCTCCACTCGAGACATCCCCCTCAAGGCCATCCGGCCTTCACGGTGCGCCGCATCGTAGACTCCCGTCGACGAGGTCGCGGATGGCAGTACCTCGTCGACTGGGAGGGCTACGGGCCTGAAGATCGTCAGTGGGTCCCAGGCTCGTACATCCTCGATCCCACACTCATAGAGGAGTACGAGCGTTCCTGTCCGTCCACTTCCTCCGGACCGCCAAGGGGCGGTCGTTGAGGGGGGGGGTACTGTTGGGAGCTGGAGAAAATCCCATCTTTCTCCAGCAGAGTCCGCCGTGGATCCTCTGAGGGAGCCTCCTGCACAGGTGCAGCTCATCAAGACCATCAGAGGATCCACTACATAAGCTGTCTTCAGACCTTACCTCAACGCCGCAGTGTTGTTCCAGTTGGTCAGCGCTAAAGCCTTGCTCCTAGTGAATCTCCATGACCTTGAATCCAGATAGGATTCTAACTTCTTTCTCTGTGTTCCCAGGAAACCAGAGTCTCTTCTGTGAAAGCTCTTGGAGAGCTAACCTGCCGAGCCGACCCTCTGAGCCCAACCCTGAAGACTTTCTGAGAAATCCCAAGCAGCTCAGGACTAGAGCTGGAAGAACCAAACTAAGGTCTGTTCAAACTAGACGTGAGACGCTGAAGCAGCTACGGACTCTGCTGAAACTCTTCTCCAGAACCAACAGAAACTCCCCCAAGGAGAATTACACAAGAACCCTCAAGGTACTATCTGAGCTCACTTGTAAACCAAACCCTGCCAGCAGTTCATAACAGCTCTGTCTCTCACGCAGACTCCAGTGAAACCAGGACCCAGGCCCGAACCAGATCCCAGTTCATATTGTGTTGTGCTTAATAAACTGTTGAACTTTTATCCTCGTGTCCGCCTTGTGGTGTTCTGCATAACTGGGTCTCCATTTGAGAACCCATCATGACACTACCATGCCTATAAGTTCATTTGTGTCTGTGTATTGTTCCATTGCACACTTAAAAATACTGTTAATTACTAACCTTGTGTTGGCTTAGTTGTGGCATTTAATAATTCTGTACTCTTTATTTTGCATATTTCCATATTTTAGGTTATAGCCACATAAACTTGATCATTATAAAATACCTTTTATGTAAATTAAAATACACTTAAACTAGTTTTTAAATGTGTGAACAATCTTGTATCAACAATGTTTTCTGCTCTTATTTCAAGACTCACTTAAACCATCCGATCAAGCCTCAGCAAGTTGTAACTACTGTCACAAAGCTTAGGATATCTTTTGGCTCATCTGTAGTTTTATGGTAATTGTTGCTTGCTTGCTTCAACTAATCAATGCCAAAAGGCAACCATAGAGCGCCCTATTGGAACTGCAGGAGTGGATCCAACAAGTGGCTTAAGTTGAGAAAGAGATGTTCATACATGAATTAGCCTTAAGTTTATTTGTTTATTTCTGTCTTAAACTGTTAGCTACTGAATGTAATCTATCTAAACTGAATTTTGTAATATCAGCATATTTTTTTCTAAAGCCTCTTATCAACATTTCGTTTTCCTAAAGGTTTAAATGTAAGAAAGCTTCTGTTTTGAAGTTGTTAGTGGGAAATCAAACAACCTGCTGCTCTTTTTACTGTTCGATGCTTTCTGCTAATCCTCCATTTAGTCCACACAGGTGATGGCCCTGAAGAAACCTGCCGGACCCAGCTGCTGATTTAATTCATTCAGTCTATTAGAGACCAGTTTGAGAAAATGTTTGGGTTCAAGGCCGGAGAAAACAGAACAGCTGTCTCAGAAGTGTCAGCGCTAAACAAGCACATTATACTTTCAGAAGGAGCAGTTTGGAAGGGAATTAAAACTATTATTAACATGTTTAATATATTTATCGTATACACGCATTATTTGAATTTTGCTCTAGATTTCATATATCGAGCCGCTATGACTAAATAGAGTTAGAAGCAGGGGCGTCAGCTGACCCAAAATATACAGGGGCACATTAGGGCACCAAAAGAAATGAAAGCGTGTGAAGCGAGCGAGCAAAACATTTTTTAGGCAATTATTTATTTTAAAAACGCATGGGCACAGATAATTATGCAAGCACGTTAGCAAATATATTATAGAACTCAATTTTAAATCAGCGTCATAAATAAAATTTACAATCAGATTGTTATTTTGTGCATCATTAAGAACCAAACTGAATTGGCCCACTTGTGAACCTAACTGTATGTCTCTATTCCACTACTGATGAAGGTAAAATTTATCTTCATAAAATATCTGTCTGCAAACATGAACTTGAAAACTTGAAATGCGAAACTGTAAAAGGAAAAACAAATAAACCCCTCTACATACATACAGGTCTGTATTTATCATTTCTATTTGGGCACATCCTATGACGGTGTGATGGTGATGATCCTATGATGTGTGTATATCATGGCCAGAAAGATGGGAGAGCTGGATGTTCATGTTTTTAACAGTAAACGGTAGCATCTCACCCAGTGGCGGCTGGTGGGGTTTTCTCCAGGGGAGGCTATAAATTCAAAATAGTATTTCAAATGTATACCAAAAACCAGTCAACCCTATATTTTTATTTTTGTTGTTCTTTTTTTGTTTTTGTTGTATTTTTCTATGAATGCCAACAACAAAAAATATTATAAAACAAAGCATAATTTCATGAACTGCTTTACATTTTGTACATAAATCTTGCCCCTCTGAGGCTTTGTGGACACAAATCTGTGTTTTGTTTGGTCCAATATGATGTCACAAACCTTAAAAAATAAAAATGTACCAGTTTAATAATGGAAATGCTATTTGTCGGCTTTATATATTTTTTTAAATATAAAAACTATTTATTTTCTGACCATGCGTTTATGAGCAACTGTGCAAATTAACAAACATTTAGAAAATTTACATTATATAATATTATTTTCCATGTGAATCCCAGATTGTTTATTCTTCTTTGCCTTTTCTACAAAGTGCTATAAATTACAACCATTGATAACATGAATGATCAACATCACCAACTCAATTTGAAACATATTTAGCTACAGCGAGTATATCGAGTTGGGAGGGAGGTGAAAAAGATTTTGGTCTTAGTTTAGGAAGGTCCAAAACTATCAGCACCTCTAACTGCTTTAATTGTCTTAGCAAAGTCATGAGCCACACATGGAATTATTGCAGCTATATTTATAATATATTCAAACATTGACCTATATGTGGTCGGAAAAATATAAAGTTAAATATTGGAGGGCTTTAAAACAAAGAGGAATAAAAATAACATTTAAATTGCCAAATTCGAACTTGCCCTAAAATAGACAACCTGACTTGATTAGATCCCCCACTGGTATTTGCATGAAAACCAACATTCACAGTTTAGGAAATAATCACAACCAAATAACATGCAGACAATTTGTTTTTTAGTTTCATTGGACTTTTATTTTATTCAAAATAAAAGCAAAATGTACCACCTTGTTTCATTCAAGATTCAATCCAGAAATAGAATAAAAGCCAAGATGTTTTCCCTTAGAACAGTGGTTCCAAACTCTGTCGTTGTTTAAAGTGTCTTCTTGCTGCCACACACCTGACTTTAATAATTGGGTGAATAAAAAACTTTGCAGCACTTGATGGTTGCTGAGGAGAAGCAATCGTTTGAATCAGGTGGAACAGAGACGGTTCTGTAGCACGTAAAGCAGGGTTGCAAGTCCACTTCCATCAGTTCAGTCCCCATTTAGGGGACACCTCTATTTCTTCTATATCTCCACTTTCTCAAGATTAAAACGCCACCGAAACAGGTTAGACTTACTGAAACTACAGCAAGGATCCAGGTGAAATCTTTAAGAAAAGAAGAAAATTTTAAAAAGTTCAAGAAAACTAAACAGAAATCACATAATTAAGACGATAGGTTCAACTTACTTAGATTTTTAGGCTCAGATGTTCCTTTAACTCCAGGAACGGTGATCAGCTTCTCTCTGGGAGCAGCAGAGAGCACTGACACTGAACATCCAACCTGTGTGCTGCTGGAAGCTGACAGCAGAGCTGTGGTGGTGACGGTGACTGTACCGTTGCTGTGGGTCACACTGCTGCTGTTGTAGTGGGAGAAGCTGAGGTTCTGCTGTAGAACAGTCAGTGTTACAGTGGGAGCAGGTCGACCTGTGGCTGAACAGGACACAACTGACTCTGCAGAAACATTTGATCTGCTGACATCAAGGATGGGTTCATGCAGCTCTGAGAGGAGAACAAACATCATGATCAACATCTAGTTATAGAAGTTAATCCTGGAATACAGTCTGGTTCTTACCATAAACCTTCAGACAGGTTCTCCCTTTCAGAGCTCCATCAGGGTAGATGTTGAACAAACAGAGATAACATCCTTCATCCTCCTCTGTAACCTTCCTGATAACTATGGAGGAATTCTTCAGTCCAGCTTCTGTAAACTGGACTTTATCTTTAAAGTCAGGATTCACTGTTTGACCAAAATACTCGCTGTAGGAGCAGATATTCCTCTCTTTGTTCCCAAAGACCTTCTGCCAGGTGACCTGCTGGACATCTTTAGTTTCCAGGAGCTGACAGCTGAGAGGAGCATCTTCTCCCTCTGCTGCTAAGACATTCAGCGGGGTTTGGACCACAGCTGCTGCACCTGCAGAAAGCAAAGAGAACTGATCTAATTATATGGCTGCAACTAGTAGACTAATCTGTCGATACTTTTTTTCGATTAATAATCAAATAGCCAAAGGATCCGTAAAGAATATTTTATACAGAATTAAACCAGTTGAAATTAAAACTTTTCGACTTGTGGAGTTCTGGATAGATAACATTAACAGGAGAATATTATATATATATATATATATATATATATATATATATATATATATATATATATATATATATATACTGTTTTCATCGGGAGAGTTTGCAAATATAGAACACTATTTACAGTTAGAAGCTCCTTTAGCTGTGAAAAATGAGCATTTTTCAACATGACACTGATGCTGCTGAATACAGAACGAGCGCTGAGGAAGCAGAGCAAACACAAACAAATTCACTTTTGCAGATGGTAGTACTGCTGAAAGACAGATCTGTCTCACATAAAGCTTGCTATTTAATAGTCAGGTCAGTCCACTTTGAATGCAAGTAAGACAAAATATGTGGGTGTTGCATTCCCCACACACCCCACAACACCTATGCATGCCACAGATTTAGATAAAAAAAAGAAAAAAAAAAACATAAATTTCCTTCATCATCTTTTGTTTTTGTGGTTGCAATAGTATGAAATTTATATATGCTGTAAGAGAAATAACCTGCTTCTACTAAGAAACTCTTTCAGCCATCAGACTTTTAAAATATCAGCAAATATTAAGCAACAAGACCTGATTTAGCTTTATTTAGTTAGTTTAAATTTAAAACAATTACCTGAATTAACTTACTTTTAATGAAGATTCCCGGCAGGATAAAGAAAAACAGCCCAGCCGAGTTCCCCATGCTTCCAATGTTTGAATGTGAATAAGATGCATAAACCAGAAAGGGAGGCATGCCTGTAGAAAAATATCACAGGCTCTGTAGTATAAATATACTCGTCATTTAACATCGGAATACCACCTTTCAGCTCAGTATATCCCGCCTAAAGTTCAAATCACTTGGGTTGCACTTCACTATGATTGGACTACGGTATATGTTTTTATAACCCTCACATGTTACTTCAAAGATACCGAAAGAGAAAGACAGAGCGCAGACAAAGAAAGTGACGTCCAATAAAAACAGAGGTCAGTTATTGGAATTTGCTCTAAGACTTTTGTATCAGGAGGAAAGAAAAGAAAACCCCTGATCTATCACAATTTCCTTCTCCTGAACAGACAAAAGCACCATGTGAACGAGAGTATTTTCAAATACAACTTATTATAATAAGATATAAACAGGGACAATGTAATCTGTCCAATCAGATGAAGAATTGGAAAGGAAAATATGGCCTATATGATACACATTACTCACTGCTAACTGGATCAGACAGGTTTATTTTCATTGAATTTATAGCTGACGGTTACCAAAAACTATTTGTTTCTCTAAAGCCACTTTTTAAATAACAGCAGGCAATAAATAAGAAAGCCTTTATATTGGAAGACTCAATCTTTATCCAGGCTTTCCAGCTGATGTGTTTGCATTAATATTGAAATTTGCATTAATATTTTGTCATATTTTTCATGACCATGCTATATTTAAGATTTTAATGATTTTCTGTGTGTGTGATTGATGTTTACAATGTTTTTACTGTACATTTCTTCTGCTTTAATTATATAAAGCACTTTGAATTGCTTGTTGCTCTAGTGTGCTCTACAAATCGATTTACTTTACAGTAAAGCAGGGGTCACCAACCTTTTTAAGGTTGAGGGCTACTTCATGAGTTGTTCTTTTTTCAGAAGATGCCGAGGGCCCCCCATGTGGCTCCTTGGTGCCCATGGGCACTGCGTTGGTGACCCCTGCTGGAAAGTAATTATAGGCCTACTTGAAGTTACTACTGTAAGTCTATTATTTAGCAAAACGTAACATGACTCTGTCATCTTCGTTGGGATGCCATTCTTGGAGTTGGAAGCTTCTTCCTCCAAATGCACAGATGGTCATAGCACCAAAACACTTTACTTTTTTCAGACCTAAAGGACTTGCATAACAAATGTGTGTGTTTGTTCCTACATGTTTTTTGCAAACTGTAATCTGACTTTTCTCTCTCTGAGTTACCTTTGACCCATTTTCTTTAGAGAACATGCTTCTTTACAAAAGCTGAGAGGAGAGTTTGATTTTCTGCCTTAGTAAATAAATTTGGTACCTAGTCTTTTAATTGCACAGAATCAGCATAATGTCATCACTGAATGAAACTACAAATAAAAAAAATCTAAATCTGTGATGAGTGATGTAGGGCTGTAATTAGTTTGAACACAGCTGCAGAGAAAAAAAAATGCTTGACCAAATCCAAGTTGTAAAACTTTTATGATAAAAGCTGAGAGGAAGTGCAAAGAACAACTCGCCTCAAACTTTTCTGAATAATTAAAATAGCTGGAAGAGAATAGTGACTGGTGAATAGTGCTCCAATTTTTTTTTTTCTTTAATAAATATCCTGTTACAAGACAATAATTGTTGGTTAGAGGATATTAAAGGATATTCATAGAACTTGCAGACATTTTAATGTAACTTTTTTATTTTACATTATATGTATTTCACTCAAATTTTCCACTTTCTAAATGGATCTAGTATTGCAGGAGTTTGTTGTTATGGTCAGGTACATGTGCCTGACAATAAGTCAAAAATCTTCAAAAAAAAAAAAAAAAAAGGTCAAATGTTGGTAAAGACATAGCAGGGTTTAGTTATAAGAAACAAATTCAGGCATTAAAGGTGACGGAAACATTTTATTCCATACTGTAAACCTGTATATTAACAAAAACCTAAGGAGTTATAAGCTTTTGAGTAATAAAGAAGAACGATTTGGTGGTCCTTTGGCTGGGTTTTTGACAGTTCTGACAGTTGATAACAATTTAATCACTTTTTTAAGCAAAAATGAGAGGAATTTTTCATCCTTTATTGATCTTATAGATTCTAAAGCAATTTTAGACCAGTCCTCAAGCAAAACCCTAAACTGGAAATATTCTCAGATATAATAAATTCCCTTTAAATATAAAAACATGTGCAGTTCAAATTCATTACATTATTAATAAACTATATGTGTTAATCCGTCAAAAAGCTCTTTTGATAGAAACCTACTGGCCACTGTGTTGTTTTTAAGCAGATACAATGTTTAAGTAATTTATGAACATTTATGACAGAAAATGAACCTGCTGAAGCTACGCATCCCTTAAGTTAAATCCCATATGTGGAGGATGCCTTAGCATCCAGAGTCACAGTCTTCCTATTGTTGTACATAAATAAGTAAATTAGTTCCACAAAAAATATCTTCCCTATAGGAATATGGTTAAAAAAAAAGATCCATTGCCACAGACATGTTTGGAGTGAGTATTCTTATAAAGGAAAATGGATGAGATTCAGCAGCAGCCAAATCATATTTTTATGGCGAGAAGGTACTTTGGTATATTGTTTTTATTTATTTTTTTATTTCTTCAGATAGCTTTGTCAAAAAAAATTAAATGTTAGAACTGTAAATTTACAGTCATTTGTTTATATTACTGTTTTTATATTTATTTATTTATTTACTATTTTTCAAGGCTGCACTTAAAAAAAAAAGAAAGGAAATTGTCCAAAGAGCTGTTCTAAATGAAATGTATTTTTGTTTTACACTTGTGTAAACAAAATGACAAATCTGAATCTAAAATATATATATATATATATATATATATATATATATATATATATATATATATATATATATATATATATATATATATATATATATATATATATATATATATATATATATATATATACAGGGCCGTGCAGAGACCACTAAAGGGGCAGGTGCTCAAAAAAAAAAAAGGGCACATCTTATCGCATTTTAGGACAGAATATTAACAAAGTCACATAGCTATCAGAGTTTAATGAACAATGATAAATTACAAAATTGTGAGACATACAATCAAAGCTAAGGGAAATCTCTACATTGAACATAGAACTATGCATATGTAAAATATTTTATTAGTAATTTCTTTCTGCAGGTCTATTTTGTTATAGGAAAGTATTACAATATTCAAACCTGCAATTTAGCCAAAGATGTAAATCAGAGCTGCACCACCAGAAATATTTTGTCTTTACAGAATTAAACTGTTAAAAATGCATACAAGGGCACAATGCAACCTTTTAGTGTACTGTAATCTATAAAAAAGAATGTCTGCCTGGTTTGCTGTACTGACAGTGGAGATGGAGACGGTCCATTCAGAAAAGCAGAGCTGCTGCATCAAACTTTAACTAGAACTGCAGAAAAAAAAGAACAAAACAAACATTTTATTAATGCATGTCACCATGAGAAAAGCCTACTCTGTTTGTGTCTTAGTGTATTTTGTAAGTACCTAGGCCTATATACATTTTCTTCAATCTTTCCTCTTCGTTTTTTCTTGTCAGTTTCTCTTTTCTTTTTTTGCTCATTGTCTCATCTTTTCTGTGTTGAGTGAAGGTCAATGTCTTATTTATTTCAGTCTCTTGCCTTTCTTTTTCCCCCAAACTAAATCCAAGATTATGATCCAAAAACTAATTTTCCGTCATGGTGATTTAACTGTTTAAAAACAAATTTCCAACTTTTAAGCATTTTTGCTATTTTTGTTCTCTTTTGTTCACAGCAGCAGTTTTCTGTTAGCCATGTCTTTAAAAATGTTAATAACCTCACTGTGAATGATTGGCACATCCTTCTCGATTGCCAACAAAAGAAGGCCTGACAACCGATCCTCCTTGCATAAGCTGCGCAGTTTTGTTTTCACCAGCTTCATACATTATATCTATCATATATCTATCATGGTAGTTCTGGATGAGTTCTCCTTCAAGATACATTTACCTAACGCTAGAATAAATGAAATGTACATCATGCAGCAAAGGAAATTAGAAAATCAGACATATATCCATTATGGAGATGATAGGTTTTTGACGGGCGATGTGCCCCTATTGCATAAGTAATACTGAAGAATGTCCTATTATCATTAACGACACAGGGAAGCTTTTTAGTTATCTTGCTTTGCTAGCAAAGTCATTAGCTAGCAGCTAGCTCATAGCACAAGAACAACAGCCTAATGTCTGTATGATAAAAATACTGAATCGATAGATAAGAACAGCTTTTCCTCACCTGGCTGTCTCCTCCCGCTCAGTAGTTCTTCAGAGAAAGGCGCGCCGCGTCCTATACTTTCCTCCGTTTAAACCGCTACTCTTTGCTAAAGTAGAGAAATTATACAACGTTCAAAGTTTTCCGTTGTCTGACAAGTAGGAAGCCTACACCAGTATTTTCACCAAAAATTATGTTTTTTAATTCACAAAAAAACTGTTCTGTAACCATTACAGAACAGTTTTTTGTGAATTAAAAAACATAATTTTCAATGTAAAAGACTAAAAGCACAGAGTAAACAGTGTTTTAGATCAAACAATACTGCATCATCCATGGGGCTCATTTGGTTTCAATTACATCTCTATTCAGGTTGACATTGGAGAGGCGGTGCAGACTGAAGACATAGCCATCCGTCCGATCATGGTTGATCTTGCTTAGGGCCAAATGAGCAGCGGCCACAGTGTAATGTGGAATATTCGCTACCTTTAGCTCCGCAGTTAGCCGCCTTATCTGACTGTGCGAGAGGCAAGTGCGTCGTCACCACCGGCAAAAGGTCAAAGGTAACAATGTGACCGGAGGGCTTATTGTATTGTTTTTCTTGCAGAAAAAAAAAGATAATAATAATAATTTCAGTACATGTGTCAAATAAAAAAAAAAAAAAAAAAAAAAAGGGACCAAAAGGGCACATTGGGATCATGGAGCAAAAGGGGCAGGTGCTCAAGCCCCCTTAGCCCCCCCCTCTGCACGTGCCTGTATATATATGTATAAAAATCTAATTGTCAATTATGAGTTGAGACGCAGTTACAGACTGTGGCCACCAAGTGTCGCTGTTTCTCTGGTTGCGTTAAAGCAGCTCCCAGTTAAATGAGTGAACTGAGCGCTTCATTTCTTCATTTGAGCGCTGAACGCGGAGCGGAGAGCATCAGGGAGATACCGTTTGCTTTAAAGGAGAACTATATCTGCTTTTACAAGGTGAGTTTAATGATTTCAACTTTTAAAACCAAAGTTTAAAGTTTAATGCCCGTTACAACTAGTTTAAAGTGAAACTACATAGTTTAGCGACTTCAAAAGTTTCAACTAATTAAACGCACCTGCTTAGGTGATGGTCAGCGGAACACCGTTGACGTATAAAGGGCTGGGGAAATATTACCGTTTTTCTCTATAGTTATACTTTATTCACTTAAATTGTTGTTTTATTTTTAAAAGAGTGGGGAAAAAACTATCGCTCGCCAATAATGTTCATGTTATTAGTACCTTTTTATTTAAGCTTTACAAATTTTTGTTTGTTTGTTTTGAAAATAGGTTTTGGGAACAAAAAATGTTGAATTGTGGTGTAAATATAAGGTTAAAATTGTTTTTTTTTTTTTTTTTTTTTTTTTTTAAACGAATATTCTTGTAAATACGTCAAAAAAATCATTTTGAAACACCTGAAACCATCTGGAAAAACATATGGATAATAAGTTGACTACCATTACATTAAATTTAAAAAAACGTTTGTTTTTTTTTTGTCTACTTTTGCCCCCAATAGGCCTCAAAACGCTAAAAAAAAATCCCTTAAAAGTCATCATCTATAATCATTTCAAATAATTCTACAATGATTCTCATTGGGCCCCTGACAGCCAGGCGCGCTGGAAGCTGTTTCAAGCGAGGGGGGCTGATGGCTGGGTTTGAAAACACGTGACGTAATTATGTTGAGGGCTGTGGCTGACGTTTTTAACATAATATTGTAGGCCTACATTTGTCGCCAAAAACTGCCATTTAAAATGCATCGGAACAAAGCATGAACATTTTAAACTTTATTTCTTCTCTTTTAATCATTCAAAACAAACAACAGCTCCCAATCAACAGGATCAGGAATACTTGAATGAAACATGGCCTAAATATCGCCTAAACTGAGCATTGAACGTCTTGAAAGTCCATTCGACTATGGATATGGGGAATGATTTCATATCTGAAACAAAAAACACACAAAAAAAAAAAACTAATTTCATATTTTATCACTTAATAGCTTAATACAGACATAATATTTAGTGATATGCAGCCTTATTTCAGCGTATAGGGGAATTAAAACCATTTCTCACCTCGAAATAGTCAGAAATACGTTTCTGCTGCCTTTTGCTAGCAATGCCTAAACGAATGTGAGGTGGCGGAAGCACTTCCGGGGGAGTAGCCTAGTTTTTTATGAAATATTAAAATAATGAATCATTAGTTTATATCTTATCATTTTAATCCCATATCAAACACAGTCTTTTAAAAATAAATACATAAATAATTTCATGTTTTTAAGTACAATATTATGTTACTCCACAGCCCCCCACCATGGGGGGCTGATGCTATGACGAGGGAGGCTGCAGCCCCCGCAGCACCCCCCTTCCCGTGCCACTGCTGACAGCTGATTGAAAGGGTCATATTGGTCCCTTTGAAGCTGTGAACAGGAGAGGTTTTGTAGCACTAATGCTTCCCAGCAGGGAGCAGGATCCTTGTTTGAAGCCATTAAAAACTCCTATTAAGCTGTGACTCTGGACCTGGTCTGGCTACATCCTTCAGGTTTTTACTGGCAGCTTACTGGGCTTACAAACACACCCTCCATCAAGCTGTGATTAATGTCTCACCACCCTGTATTTCCTCATCTCAGCCTCTGTAATTTCTTCTATGCATCGATTTTGAAATCCCAGCCTTTGATGCTGTCTAGACTGTTGAGGTGGCTGCTTGTTTTGAGCTTTTGGGTAATTATGGGTTAACCAAACCCGGGCGCCTGCTGAGGATTCACATGTTAAACCTCCATTAGACCCCAGGTGATGATCCTCATCGCCATGGTAACGTGGAAGCATCCCTAACAACAACTAAAGTGAAAGAGTAACGAAGAAGCTGTTGCCTTTTATTATACAGAAGGTGGATGTTTTATTAGAGGCAGCTGAAAATATTCTGCTTAAAGTGACGAAACTGGACCTCTGCTCCACAGTGTGTTTCATGTGATCCGTTAGTTTTTTGTTGATGGTCACAGCTGACAGAGTCGAGGTCTACCACAGAGTTAGACTGTGGTTGTGGCTCACTGACTGTTTGTGTATTGCAGCTGCAGAATAGATGTGAAACTGACTGGGTCAGGCGTGTGAACTGGTGAGATGTGTGGACCGGGCCTCCCGCTGTGTCTGCTGTGGATCATAGGAGCAACCACACAAGGTATGCTTCATTTATAAGGACTGCCGCTGCTTTAATTGGACATTTTCACCAACAGTGCTGCTCTCTGCTGATGTGGGATAAGGTCTATATCTTTGTGCAAGTGTTTTAAACCCCTTCTGTGTTTTTCTTTCTTTCATTTAAATCCTTTGAAGTGCTTTTGATGGATCACAGAGCAGCGGATGGTATAATATATAACTGCTAGTTGAACATTAGGAGTTTCATCATGTAGGACTTTTCCACATGTTTAGCCCATTATAGAGCAATTATAGCATAATTTAAATAGAAATTTTTGAACAAAAACTTGCAGAAAGAAACTTTTTTTTTTTTTGCTGCAACATAACCCTCAGAATATTCTTTTTAAACTTCCAGTAGCTAACATATCACATGCAGTAGGGCACATTAGATTACTGGCGGTTTTCTATGAAGCTGCTATAAGACAGGTTGACCTTGCAGACCACGTTTAATCTCTGTTTTGACTCGCTGGCTGCAGGGTGGCGTTTATTTCCTCGTTATCTTAAATAATAACTCAGACAATAAAGGGTTAACAGGAACTTCAAAGTAAACATTTGGGAATGAAATTATCATCACATCTCTGCAGCACTTTTATATATGTCAGAGATTTCCTTAATTTGACTTTTTGGATTGTTTAAACTAATGGATCTGATGCAGATGAGCAGTTTAAGGAGCCTTTTCACAGAGAAATTAATATTTTTGCTAATAGAAAGCTTCATATTTCCAGTTGAACATGGTAGTAACCAGACCTCAAACTCTGTGCCTTTCACCTTGCTCTGTCTGTAATCTTGTAAAGGATCTACTGATTGGATATTCAGCCAATAAAATATCAGAATATATCGATCTGCCCCTAAACTCTCTGATATAGGAGAACTCATAGCAACACTTTACTTCTATCTGCTTTGTTTAAAGTTTATGTAATTCTTAGGTGAACAACAAAGCGGTCAGGTTTTCTCATAGCTCATAAGTTTGCTTTTTGAATCATATCACTTGATCAGACCTGTCATTCTATGCATTAAAATAAGTAATAGAAGGATGTATGATTCATGCTGACATGGTGGATAAGCATCTGTATCAGTCAACACTCAAAGTTGCATCATCGATATTCTATCACAAATGAAATAAATAGCATCAGCACGTCCCTCATTCTTATGGGGTTTTTTGCTGGAAAAGAAGACCTAAAAATATTTTCTAAAAAGGGAGGAAACTGTAAATCCTAATGAGGCCCAAATCCGAAAACCTTTTTGTTCAACCTGCAACTTACTGTTTTTAACTTTTGTTCTTTGATGATGTTGAAGTTTTATTTTAGGTATAAATGATGTATCGCCATCTATGTGGAAATCTATGTGGGCCAATTTGGGGATTTTTTTAAGTATATCTAAATAAGTAAAACCAGGTAGATATTAACAACCAGTGTTTATTTCCATAAACTTGCTGTTTTGAGTTCAGAAGGGGGAAGAAATGAGCGCTGTGTTGTCTGTTTAGTTGGTCTTTCATGATGTCCAAACTGTAGGGAGGTGTATCAACTATGTTAAACCTGGATATTAACATCGGCCCATATTTTCATATCGGTGCATCACTAGGTTATTTCATAATGAGCGACATAGGTCTTCAATTGTTCTTGGATAGAAAAAAAGAAAATTTTTTATTTAAAATCAGCTTTACTCTCAAGACAAAAGTTGATGATTCCTCTTTGAAGCAAATTTCTTTTTGCTGTTAGTTTTAGGAAAATTGCTGAGGAAGAAAAAGGAAATTTTTTCAAGCCTATATGTTTACATGGAAACCAAATTGGGACCTTTACTCAAAGTTTGCTAATCCAAGCATTCAGATCTAGGTTATACGGAAAATAGCTTATTTTCTGATGTTTATGAGCAGCAGGGGATTAATTTTACAATTTGTACCGAGGCTGGTTTAAAGGGAAGTCTGATGTTCTCCCAGCTCTTGCATGGGTTCTCTCAGGGCACCGCAGCTTCCTCCAACGGAAGTATTATTTAAGGGGCAACCACTGCAATTCATAGGGCTGAAACAGTCGGATTAATTGTGATTAATCAATTATTGAAATAGTCGTCTCATATAATTATTGATTAATTGTTAATTGGTGTATAGAAACACTAAAACATGCATTTAGCTGACACAGAATCCAACTTGGAGCAGTGATTAAACCAAAATTGTAAGTAAAATATATAATTTCGAATTTTTTTGTGTGGAAATGAAAGAAGAATGAGAATTCTGTGTCTTTTACTAACCAATTTAACTAACCTATTTACTGAAATAAATCAGTTTTTCATCAGTTAAATCAGAAACATCCTTATGGTTTGCTGATATCAAGACATTTCTTCAGACGAGTCGCCTTTCTCTATGTCCAGTATCGGCTAAGGTTGCAGCTCCGGCTAGCCTGACGGCAGAGGCGGGACGTCCTGTCCTCCTCTACTGCAACATCACCACACGACAGGGGGAAAGCGTCCGCCAGGTGCGTTGGCTCAACAATCAATCCGCTCTGCTCCTGGCGTATTCGCTGTCTCCGTCGTTGCGCGTCAGCCACCGAGGAGCAAACGTGGAGCTGGCGGCGGCCGACCACGGCTCCAGCAGCATCAGCATCAAGAAGGTGGGGTCTGATGACGGCGGCTGCTACCGCTGCATCTTTGACGTCTTCCCCACCGGGATGCAGGAAAGCTCCACATGTGTCAACATCACTGGTGAGTGAACAGATGGCTTCTTATCTCTTCTTTAACTGTTATTTCAGAAGAAAATATTGCAGTTCAACCCAAGATTTCAACTTTTGTCCTTTTTTTTTTATTCATCCATTGAAGCCACTCTGCTTTTTACCCCATTAGAGTCACTGGGTTTGTTTTTCTGAGCTGTGGGAGCTGGAGGATAAAGTTTAAACTCCCAAATCAGCAGAAGACAGAGCCCACCCGCCAAGCTAAACTTCCTGTTATTAAGCATGGAGGCTTTTAATCACATCCAGGCTCCTTAATGTTGCCCCTAAAGCTGCTGTGAAGAAAATGAGATAAAAACACAGTAAGATAAGTTCTGTTCTTTGCCACATCAGCTAAAGTCCACCTGGAGGGGAACAAGACAGCCGTCAGTGGGAAGCCTGTCAGCCTGTCCTGCTCCTACAGCCTCAGCGACCGGGTTCATCAGGTGATGTGGAAGAAGACCCCCGAGCAGGGCGACACCACCATGGTGGCCTGGAACACCAAGGCCAACCAAGGCATACGGGAAGAGTTCAAAGGTCGGGTCAGGCTGACCCGCACGCTGGGAGAAAGCACACTGACCTTGGCAAAGGTGCGAACAGAAGATGAGGCGTGCTACAGCTGTGAGTTCCACACCTTCCCTGATGGCACCAGGAAGGCCACCACCTGCCTCTCCGTCTACGGTGAGAATTTTTCCAGCTTCAACATTTGATTTTTAGGGTTTTCTTCTGAAAGTTGCCTTAAAGTTTACATTTCTAAGGGTATCATCTAGTTAAAATCTAGGGTGGGTAATGGATTTTGGATCAAATAACTCTTTAGAGCAGGGATCGGTAACCCAAACTTTTTAAAGAGCCATGTTGGACAAAAAAACGAATATATAAGCCTTGTGTGGCAAAATAGGCTCCAAGTATATTAGCCCACTATTAAAAAAAAAAAAAAAAAAGGGACAATGTGGGCTTAAATATACAATTAGCATTCCTGATTAAATGTTTATCCTGGAGCAAATGTCACATCATGTGACTACTCTATTCTATAATATTCATTTAAATTCCATTACAATATTAATATATATGGTGGCATTGATGGAATTATAGAAACACAATAAAGAGAGATCAGATTTTTTTGGTGTTTTTTATTTTGAGGATTTAGGTGAAAAAATGGAACAAAGTTCACATACCTGCATAAGAAGCTACCTGTTTGATGTGTGTAGTGGAGTTTGGAGATGCAATCCACAAATCTATCTTTGCTCCTCTAATTTATCCAGAAATTCTGCAATCGCACTTTTTCTCTTATTCCCAAATTGGTGGTCGGCTGCATATTTAGCATGCTTTCCCTAAAAAAGCATTTCGGTATTACTATTTATTAATTCACAACTTCTCATTACAAACCAAACATGCAGCCAATCCTTCCAATTGATAATGAAAGAAAATTATTCTGTTCATTCTAATTTGAAACCTCTGTTCTCATCATCTTCCTTTGTTTTCCTCTTTGGAATCCATGACCCTAAACACACCCAGAGCTTTGTTTACATGAGCCACCTGCCTTGCACCACGCCGCACTGATACGAATGTTGCAGGCTACTATGCAAATCTTCCTTTGTTTGAATTTCTGCACACCATATAAAAAAAAAAAAGAAAAAAAAAAAAAGAAATCCATCTTTTTCCATTTTCATGAAATTTGTAAAAGGGGGGGCATCAAAGAGCCACATGTGGCTCTGGAGCCATGGGTTGCTGACCCCTGCTTTAGAGGGATGCTGGAGATGCGCTGGATTAAAAGTTATGACATTTTGGTTGCAATGAAAGTTAGTCTTCAGAATCTATAGAGAATTATTAGAAAATTTTGTTTTACAGCAGATCTAAGGTCATAATTGGTTTTAATTGAGGAAAAAAAGGAAAATAGTTTATATTTGTAATTAACCCTGTTTACTTTAGTACCTCCGAGTTAGATATTGATACAAATCCGTATTGAGTAAAAGGTCTTATCAGAATTGACTTCTAAAAAAATATTAAAGCTTTAAACATCTTAGATTTATTGTGTCCATCATCTGAGCAGGAGAGCTTTAATTGGAGGAGACAATAAAGGAGGAAGTCTCTGGATGAGCCATGAAGGGGAACCCAAACCTAAAAAAGCAGGCGCCTGCTAACATGAGGCAGATGGACGTTGATTTGAATGTCAAATGCTATTTTATTGCAACAGAGAGACTTTGAACCAGCACCATCCTGTTGTCCCTAAGCTGTGACAGGAAGTTAGTGGGGAGGTTAATGGGAAGATGGGTGGAGCTAAAAGCAGAAAAGCTGTCTGAGCTACAACTGAGTGATTTGGACTGAATCTGCTTTTAAATCTCTGTTCCTTTTTAGCCTGACTGAGCTTAGCTGTAAACCCAGTGGAAAATTGCCCTGTTAAGCATGAATTCATGTTGCATGCCACACTTTTCAGATTTTTCTTTGTAAAACATTAGAAACCATCTAGTAACTTTGGCTTCACTCACAATTATATTCTCTCTGATGATGCGTCTTTGGATGTAGTTTAAAAAATGCTGCTTATAGCTGTCTGAACAGTTTTAACAGTTGCTCTCTCTAAGGTTGAGTTAGATCTCTATAAATCTTCCAGCGTTTTTGCTGTAATCTGCAGAGCTGGCATCTTCTAAATGAGAACTTCTAAACACAATCAGAGCAGAACCTCCAGGTGGTCTGGAAGAAGGAAGGATTTGTGGTCAGAGTTTTCCAAACTTCCTTCTTAGACCCTGAACTTAAACCCAGTTCTTCTCCTCTGCAACTAAGAAAAGAATATAGATTGGAAAAATTTCAAAAGTTATTTTCTTTAAATAACTTAAAACTTAGCAGCTTCCTATTATATTTAAACATATTGAGTAGAATAGATCCAAGGTCTATGGGGTGGAATCCAGGTGCAGAGTTACAAGGAAACTGCAGGATTTAAAAACACAAAGAACCTAATAAAATATGAAATTCGGATCCAGCTAAAAATTATTTAGCTCCTCCCTTTACAGTCCTGTTTATTATCTATTGTTTAAATCTATAAAATCGAGGCCCATTTTCTTACTACTGAGATTTTTTCTCCAAACACATACAGTAAAGTGCTCTCAGAGGAAATCTGAGATAATAAGTCAGGAAAAGGAAGCTCTAAGCATAAACAGAAGGCCTGAGGTAACTGCTGCTGTAGGCGGTCATTAAACTACCGTTCTGAACTGCTGTAAAGATGGAGTTCACTTTCCTCCCGCTGAGCGCCGCCTACTTCTCCTCACTGTCCTTTGTTTTCTTTACTCTGATAATGAAGGAGGGGGTAGAATGTGTCACAGAGGGGAGAAAGTTGTGATTTAATTTGGAAACCAGCCCAGAGGATGAGTGGCTCACTGTTTTCCTTGCCATAAAAGCCTCTGTGTTGGTGTTTGTTTTTCCTGCTTTGCTCCAGACGAACAAACAGGGACTGAAGGCTGCTCTGCCAACTTTTCTGTCTGGGTTTTGTTTCCAGGGTTGCTTGTCGGAGCGCAAGCTTCCTCTGTTTGCAGGGATGGATGCTGGAGCTATAAAGTTTATCAACTAGCTGATGTGATCTCTGGTCTTTATCCCCAGTTTTACCCAAACCAGAGGTGACCCATGTGACCACATCCTCAGGAATAACAGAGGCTAACTGCACGGCCCAGTCCAGGCCTCCAGCAAACATAGTGTGGGACGCCGGCAGTGATAACAGAACTCTGGGTCCACCCATCATATCCTCTTATGAGCAGGGCGATGGCACCACCATAGTGACCAGCACGCTGCTCTTCCAGTCTGCGGTAACCAGTGGGCGGTCGGTCAGATGCATCGTGCAGCACCAGGGTTTGGACAAAGCCCTCACACTGTCCCTCCAAACAGACGGTGAGCAGTTTATGGAAACGATGCAGACATGACTGTTGATGCAGGCAATTCTCACACTGCATGACTTTCAACATGTTTAATCCAGGTGTTATGGAGCAACTTGGAAAATATTTTATTCTTATTTTCTCACATGAGAATAAAAATTAATTTGTTTCATTTGGATTGTCTGTGATAAACACAAAGTAGTGTATAACTGTATTTAAAAAATCCCCAAATTTAAAGATGCATATCTTAAAAAGGGAGGTGTAGATGACCCTTCACCCCCAGAGTCACTTTATAGATCCAAAATTTGGATTTAGAAGCAAGACTTTGCTTTTTATATATATATATATATATATATATATATATATATATATATATATATATATATATATATATATATATATATATATATATATATATATATATATATATATATATATATATATATATATATATATTTTTTTTTTTTTTTTAAGTTTTCCGCTTTACACCTATAATGAATCCTTCTTTAAGGCTGTTTTGTATTTAAATTGGGCCTGTCCAAAGCCGTCCCCGTGGACCGCTGTCCTGCAGGCTTTAGAGGTTTCCCTGCTTCAGCACAGCTGGTTTCCAGGGATGGTTGATTAACCAGCTTTTACTGAACTGCAATCATCAGCATGAGCTGTGCTGAAGTGGAAAAAAACTTCTAAAGCCCTCAGAATAGTGACTTTTAAGGGCTGGCCTGATTTAGATCCATCTGTCCTCTAATGAACTATTTTCTGCAGCCCACAGTATGATGCTGCCACCATGATTCACTACTGGAACATTTGTTCAGAATGAGAAACAAATTTTTACCTTATTTTCTGTTAAACAGTTAAACAAACAGATTAAATTTTGGTCTCATTTGACCAAAAAAGAATCTTCTAAGACTTTGTTCACACTGCAGCCTGAAGGGACCAACATTTGAATTATTAGTTTATTGCCCATATGCTACCTGTATCTGATCTTTTCATGACACTCTGAACAACACGGATCCAATTTTACTTAGGCCACTTGGATATTTAGGAACATTAAATAGAATTGAGCTTAAGGAAAACATTTTCTTCAAGTTTCAGATTTTAATTAGTCCAAAACTTAAAAAAAAAAAAAAAAAAAAAAAAAAAAAAAAAAAACAGTATTTTTAGAGAAAGTATTTTCTTTTTTATTTATTTTTTTGCAGCAATGAATCCAACCACCATTATCCTGATCTCGGTGTGTGGTGTGGCAGCTGTTCTCCTCCTGTGTCTGTGTGTGTGTCTCTGCAAGTGCTTCATCTGTACCGACGGTAAGTCTGGGATCCGTTTCACCTCCTTTGCTCCCGTCAACACCTCACAGAGCCTTCAATTGTGCCAGCAGGACTGGTGAAGCTCATTTCCCAGAAATCACACCTTGGCTTGGAAATACCTCTCACCTTAATGTAGGTGGAGGGGAATTTTACTCTGATTTAAATTGGTTTCGTTGTTTATGCAGCTGGTAAAAATGAAAACCACTGACGTGGAGTGTTTCCTTTATAGTTCAGTAGAAAACTACTATGTTTATAACAGACCAAAAAATATTCACACTTTTTTTTTTTTGGCCACAAGTATTTCTTCTATGTGGCCGTCGGTCATGAGGAGGAAACGCTCAGCAGATATGCAGAGCTTTGTCTCTCTTGTGGCCTGTTCTAGGGGCCAAGTTTTGAGTGGCTGTCAGTGTGTGAGTGTGATGTAGCGGTCCTGTTTCTGCTGGTTACATAAACAGAAAACAGTCTGGTGTTTTATGGGCCGCAGTGCCACAAGCCAAGGATCATAGCAGCTCAGCCAGGGTTCTACTCAGACCCTTTTTTATCTTTTGTTTTAGTTTAATGATTAATAGTAAATCCTTTCACTCCAGTGAGGTTGGCTCTAGTTTTATAGCAGGTAACATCAGTTTCCTACATTTCCTCTAAACTTTGCTGCTTCCATCAACTCTTGCTCGTTATCTGCTGATGGGAACAATACCACGACGCCTGGGTTCAAAGGCAGCCGGGAGGAGTGTGGAAAAGGAAAATGGAAATATTTGGATTTCCAGCAAAAGTTTTCCATCCCCTTATCAAGCTGGGCCCTTTCAGATTATTTAACTTTCTCAGTTTCTGTGACACAACGCCTTCCCTTCATTCTTTCCTAATGTGTTATTATGAAGTCCCTCCTTTCTTTTTTTTCATCCTATTTTCCTTCCTTTAATTATTTTGTCCCTATTTTTTTCCTCCCTTTCTGTCCAGCCTTCTCTCCTTTTTCTTTCCGTCCTTCTCTCCTTTCCTTCCTTCCCTCCTTTCCTTCCTTGTCACTCCTTATTCTTAGACTTGGACAACTTTATAATAGTTTTGTATACGCAGAGTGTATAAATTGATAGTGAATGAGCAGTAGGAATTAGCTGTAGGCCTCCATTCCTAACACATATTCTTTTCTCCTTCCTTGCATGCTACCTACCTCCCTACCTTATCACACTGGCACACCTTGTGTCCTCCTTTCCTTCCTTGTGCCCCACCTTATTTTTTCCCACTTTTCTTTATCTGTTCTTCCTTCCTTCAATGTTTCCTTTCTGTTTTATGTCCTACTGTCTTTCTTCCTCCTCCCAAAAAATAATAATGTGCAACATTTTAAATTTAGAATTGGTAATTTATAGATTCAATTCAGTTTATTTATATAGTGCCAATTCACAACACGTCATCTCAAGGCTTTTCACTTTTTACCAGATCATACAATCAAATTGATTCAAAGTTCGACGTCGGAGTACACAGAGTGAAGCGAAAAGACTACAACTGTGTAAACAGGCCCCATTTCCGTTTCCGGTGGCAGGGGAATATTGACTATTCCAACAGAACTCAATGGGATTTACAAAATGCTGAATAAAACACTACAGGAACGTTTTTTCTTCACGAAACTTTTTTTGGAACGTCATTGAACAGCGCTGACGACCCAGTGAGTAGCATATTTTAAAAAAAAGAACGTTTAAGGTTGTTTTAAGGACATTATCGGACATGCTCTATGGAAGCCATTCTGAAGCAGCCAGGGGGGGATTCTGCATGAGCCAAAAAGCAGAGACAGGACCAATTGTCAAAATTTTGGTGTCGATCATTCGATTTCATCCTGGACACTACAGAAAATGGGCTAAAAGTGTTAAAAACCGAACTTCTCCTTTAACACGCATATCCACATGGGGGCAAATCAACTTTTTTTACTTCCACTTGAAAATTTTATATAAGAGGCCATTTTGAATTTAGAAGTTATAAGAAACCTACAAATTTCTACTCCTTCTGACAACATATCAACTATTTTTATTCTGTCTGGTGTTCTTACCTCAGTCTTGGTAAATGCTTATGCATTTTAATTTTATGTTTGTTGTTATTAACAAGACAGTTCAGCTTAATTTTATGCTTAATGACATGTGGCCTAATTTCAGTAGATCATTAGAGAGTAAATGCAAATTAAGTAAAAACATGCATGGATGGAAACCACTTTTGGTATAATGGAGACTGAAACAGGAAGCATCTCCTTATATGAAACATGTAGGTGTGTGACGGTGCTGACAGATAAGATTGCTGGATCCCTCTAACGGGAATCTGTTGAGTCACCAGATATTTCCTTATCACTGATACTGCAGTCATCAACAGGGATTATTTCTCATCTTGCAAACTCTGCATATCAGCAAAAACATTAGATTACCGTAGTTAAATCAACCGGTTCTTCTGATAATCCATTGATGGCTGTATTACTGTCCTTCATTTTGTCCTTATGAGCTGTTTCAAAATGCGATATCTGTCTTGATCAGTTTACTTTTTAAATGTTTTTGTTACAAGCAATCAGTCATTACTGCTATTAATTTCAATAACATTAACTTATGTGCTTTTGAATCTCCAAGAAAGGATGTCAGTTAGTTACATCTTCAAGCTTCTGCACTTCTGACATTTTTTCCTTCTTTTATTTACTAAACTAATTTATAACCACAAACATCTTTGATAATTAATATTTATCTGATCACCTCGTTCTGAATATAAAATTATCCCATTTTTCATTTTTCCTTGTTCTGTCACATGTCAGGATTTCATTCATCAAAAAACATATGAAAAAGAAAAAGTTGTTGTAATATTTATACATACATCCTTTAGGTTTGGCATTTACTGCTTGAGGCAGGGTGGAGAGATAAAATCACATTAGTGTGGGTGTAGGCCATGTCTACCTTTTAGCATCATACCTTTTTTTTTCTCATTTTAGTTTTAATATGCAAGTGGCTATTAAACAAACAAGTATGAGTAGGTGAGTAGCTATGAGACTCTCCTCCCTGTTGATGTTGAATATTTGTTCTTTCTGGCTTATTGATTCATGAATTGTGCCAGTGTTGTGAACGTTACTTAAAAAGTAATTATTTAGTTTCTAGTTACTGTAGTGGGGGAAAGGTATTCAACTATTCACCCTAGTTAAATAAACGGAGGTCGATGGATTTCACTCAGTCTGCATATTTATTCATATCTTTGCAAAGAGAGAACAGTTCATCATACAGTCCTTATGGCACAGCATTCAGCCCTGTTCTGCATGAGCAGCGTTCGTCCCCCCTTACTTACAACAATGGAAAGCAGTCGGAGTCAAAACAAATTACAGACACTTTGGTTAACAGTAACATGTTATGAATAAACCTTGAGATAGAATCTGGATTGTTATGGGAAGAAGCTGTGTCTGGTCTACAAATGCCATCCCGCAGAGAATGTCTGGCCTTCAAGGTGAAATGGACTGAGTGAAAACTTTTATAGTGAGTAAATAGGATAAATTAATTTATAATAGAAGAGAAATCTAAATTTTCCAACAACATTTCCTAGCGTAAAGTAACTGAGTTTTTTAACTCATTTACTGCACAATTAGAGGAATTCGATACTCCTATAAGGATCTGAAATGTGTAATTTCTACAACTTTCCTGTTAGTTGGAGCTTTAAATACATCTGGAAGTTAAGTTATAAATATAAGAATTCAATATTAAATGAATGACACTATTAAATAAAAACATGGTATGTTGATCTGCACCACTTTGGGGTGCGTGTGGAACGACATGTGAGCTGCCGAATAATGATGTAAATGTTGATTTCTTTTTTATATATATAATAAAAGAACATTAGAGCAAATTGGATGTTTTAGAACTTTATATTTTTGCACCTTTTAAATGCCTTAACTGCCTATAAAACGGTTGTTTTTCTGAAAATGTATGACTTTTTAGGCATTTAAAAAGTGAATACAGCATAAATGAAAGCGCAACGTGTGGGCAGCCAGCTCTCAGTGTTCAGATGATATGAAGAGCTTCTTTATATTAGAGCTGCTTCTAACTCATCCATATAGTCTTTGTTTCTGCATACGATGAAGTTGCAGAAACACTTGGCCTTTGACATCAGTGTGGGGTCAGTCTAATGCGGCGTATCTGTCCTAAATCCTTTCATATTTCGAGGTAAAACTGAGACATTGTTATTCCTCTACAGTTAAAGAGGAGTAAAAATAAGCTAAATGGTCTCAAGGTGTTTTTCTATTCAGTAATTTAGCCCCAATCAGCATTGATTTGTTTCCTATCAATTCCAGCTCGGCATCCTCACTGATTTTATCTTCTTTTATAAAACGGGAACTTGATTAACTAATTTAGTTATTCCTGTAAGGTCTCATAGCTTTCTCAGGCATGAGCGATTTTGTTTTGGAAAGGTCTGCTTTACAAAAATGTAAATATTTATCAACCAAAGAAAGACGTCTCTTTGTTTTTCTCCTCAACGCTTTCCACATGAGGTAAAGTTTTCCTCATTTTCCCAACTGAGCCTCGCCTGAGCAGAATAATAAGTGGCCGCGCTGATTGTCTGGAGCTAACGGCCTGAAGAAAAGACCCCCTTTCTTCATCAAATCCCTTATTCTAAAGAAGACGGACTGGAGGGAGCCTGGGTGAGGGACTTGGGACCCGCCTGAAGTTGAAAGAATGCCCAGTCTGATAACAAGGCCTCATCTCAGCTTTGCCGGGACGCAGACACACACCATCTGTATTCCCACTCCTTGCCTTGGATATACTGGGCACACGGTCTGATGCTCTGATGTGAATCAGACTGTTGTTGGTGGGGAAATGACAGCATATCTCAGGAGTGGTTTATAAAGGATTGGTCACATCCTTTATGACTTTATATCACACAACCAGTGAGGGCATGTAAGGATTATTCATAGTTGACTTTTAACACTAAAGGAGCTGGAAAACCTGCTGGAGAAATTTGATTGATCCACAGATGATTTTTCCTTTTATATCAACTTTCCTGGTTTACTATCTCTTTTTTTCATGTAATCTTTATTTCCTTCTTGGTGTCCTCCATGCCTCTCTTGTTTTTGTATAGTTTGAGTTTTAAAAATTATTATTTCTGCATGGAAAATCTGTAAGAACCCATCTTTGGTATGACTGACCTTTTCTCCATCTAGACATGGGGAAGACCACTTCCTGACATTAAAACCAAGCATCAGTTTGGGGAGGAAAGGACATTTATGTCCCTTTGAACATGGCATAGTGTTGGTGCATGAATAGTTCATCTGGATGTTGCAGGTTTACAGAAAACAAGCCATTAAAAAAAAAGACAGAAAAGGTCAAAATGGATCATCAGGCGGCATGTTCAAAACCGATATGAGACAGATTAAAAACAATAAATCCATTCTCACAATGCACTGAAGGCTGAGTTTGAAGAAAGTGCGAATTAGTTGTGATTAATCAGTTGACTTAATCGTTAGAGTAAATGATTCAGAGCAAAAGAACAACTTATTCTGTGAAGAAACCAAGCTGAGACCTAAGAAATGAACATGTATGAACCTTTGGCAGTAAACATACTCTATCGAGAACCCCTGTAGAGGAAGTTTAAGTTTCACCTGCTTCAAATTAGGGGTTAAAAAATGAACTAAACTATAATGGACTGTTTGCTTTCTGATTAATTATTCATAAAAAAATCTATTTAGCAAATGATTTGTTGGTTGCAGCCCTAGATTTTTTTTTTCTCTTGACCCACTCTCAGCCTTTTATAGCACCAACATTCATCCATTCATGCCCACAGTGTGTCCATCTTCTTTTGTTCAGGCAGAATGTCAAAAAGCTCGAATTACATCAAATGTATTTCTTCCACCCAGACATTGCAGTTTGATAAGCTTCCCTTGCCATGTGGACAAAT
The DNA here is from genome assembly GCF_016077235.1 of Cyprinodon tularosa. Classification (NCBI taxonomy): domain Eukaryota; kingdom Metazoa; phylum Chordata; class Actinopteri; order Cyprinodontiformes; family Cyprinodontidae; genus Cyprinodon; species Cyprinodon tularosa. Next base: position 301,348 of record NW_024039695.1, read on the forward strand.
GAGAGAATTGATTCCTAAGAGTTGATAGATCTGCAGTGACAACTTGATTCTCTGTGCTTGTCAACCCAAACCTCTCCGATTTAGTCTCTTGTTTTAGAAGCAATCAGAGTTCCAGCTAGGTGCTGGCAATTTTGCCACAGTTTTTTTACTTATTTTTGATTATTTTTTGTTTTTTATTCTGTATGAATCATTTTGGATTCTTCATTATTAGGGGTGGGTATTGCCAAAGAAGTCACGATTCGATTTGAATCACGATTCACAGGCCACGATGCGATTCTATCAAGATGCATCACGATACTTGAATTATTGTGATGCATTGCAATATTTTCTCCTCCATGTTTTGTTTTTGAATGACTCGGCACAGTATCCCACGGCCGGAAATGCTTGTGACACAAGGCAGCGTGCGTCAACACATTTGCAGCGACATCTACTGGACTGGAAGTTGTATTACACTTGTTTTTGGCTGATGTTCACCAACCATTCATGCAATTTTATTTATTCATTTTTTTAAATTAATAATCGATTCTTGGCATCAAGAATCGATGCATCGTGATTCTAATTTTCGTGATCTACTGCATCGTCATCACGATTATTTTGCACATCCCTATTCATTATAAGAGATTAGTTTAATGTTTTGACAAATGGCTATAATGACCAGAGCTGTGTGGTGGGCTTGGATCCAACCTAATGTCACTCCACTGGTTAAGTTTGCTTTAATGTTCTTGACATGAATACAGAAATCCAAACCTCCTTGTTGTATTTATTGAAAAAAAGATTCAAGTTTTTATATGTAATCTCAAGTTAGAAACTTTGTTGACATGGAGCCTGCGATCTGCAGAGGAAGCCACTGTGGAGCTTTTTATAGATGTGAGGTCGAACCACAACCCGGCCTCTGATTGTGTGCATTATTCAGGCCTTGCTTTGGCTTCAGATCCCAGCTGGGGAGAGCTGCCATGGCCTGAGGTTGTTCCAGTAAAAACCTGCTGGGTCTATTTGTGGCTGCGTTTCCCTGATCCCTGTGGCCCCTGCAGAAAAAAGGAAGCAGGCCTTGACAAGAACAGTTTTCCACTAAAGATCCTTCAGCTGATGGGTTGCTTCTGTTGCAAAGGAGGAAAGGAGGGGTGGCACCACATCCTGCTCAAATCACAAAAACTCCTCTGACCCTGAATCAAAAGACAGTGCTGCAGACCAGTGACACCTGCTGGTCATTTTGATGCACTGAGCAATCTGTTGATTCATTTTCAGAAAGCTCAGTCTTAGAGGTGCGATTGCAACTTTATTGTGACTCATGAATGTATTCATTCTGAAATTATCAGTCATATGCTTTCTTTAGATGCTTGTGGGAGTTTTGAGTAGTATCATTTCTTGTATGTTTGCTTTGCTAAAAGAGCCTAAGACATAAATAAAAATATCTGGAAATGAGACATTTATACCATGAGCTCTTTATCATCAACCCTCTCCTCCTGTTTTTTATGACAAAGGGCTGTAAATTTAAAATTAGGTCAGAAACTCATCTGATGATTTGCTATGATTGATGGCACTGAGTGAACAAAGGAGTTGGACCATGCCCGTTTAAATTGACTCCCCTGCTGCTCTGTAATTATTGCAACACTGCTTTAAAGCTTAAATCCACTAACAACGATTTGCTGTTTATTGCATTGCTCAAACAATGAACAGAAACTGCTGTGGTCGGGATATTTTCCCCAGTTTCTCAATTACTTGAAACCCTTTGGACTTAGTGGTTTGATGCTTGATCAGTCAACAGTGAGGATTTGGACTCTCACACAATATGGAAATCATGTATTTTGAGTTTTCTTCTTAAATATTTCCCTAATTAGACTGTCTGTTTATATATGAAACTGTTAAATATAACATATCTCATAGATTCAAAGTAAGTGCAAATGTGTTGTAAGAGTTCCCTCAACATAAAGTCATAAAGCACTTTTTTTTTTTTTTTTTTTTTTAAGGCAACAGTGAATTCCTTCTCTTTTAACTAAACTAAATTTGTGTGATCATGTACAGTAGAGGAAGTGCTTTAAATCTACATTTAGATGCCTGGTTGAGCCTAAACCACTAATATTTTCTGTGACTCTTCATACGTAAAATGAAGCCAAATGAGTGAAGTACAGTCTGCTGAGTGAATGTTAAAAAATCTTTATTTTGAGGAGTAGCATTATCATTGTAATGTAGCCTGGATTAAGGAAGAAGCTGCGGTTTCCAGCTCGCCTTCATTCTGAATGACCTGATTCAGATTGTTGTAACAGTATAGTCTCATAACATGATGTTGTCTTTAGAGTGTGATTCAAAGTAAACTATTTCGTTTCTGACATTTTAGTCATCATCTCTATAAGGCTGATTTGGGAATGTTAAACGGTGACTGGCTTGTGGATTTCGTTGTTCTAGATGGAGTATGCAGAACTTCTGTCAACCATGTTGCACAACCATAAAAATAAGCAGCTTGTTGAGTTAATCTAAAAAGTATGATATTGGCAAAAATTGTCATATCATACTTGGCAAAGTGACTGAAACAGAAACCTTAACTTTATGCCCTATTTGAGTACAGTGACTTTAAGAATCATGACGGAAAATGGGAAGCTTAATGAGAAGAGCACTGTACCAAAGATATGGCCTTGTGGTGCCCCAGAATTAATGGGGCACCCCTTAAAGAATCTAATATGACTGAGGGCCATATTATCAATGTCAAAACGTTATTCCAGAACTAAAGGATTAAAACAAAGAAGCAAAGTGACCAGTTTAAAGGGATTAAATAATGTAAAACACTTAAAAGTATCTGTTTCTGTGCTGTGGTTTGGCCTAAAATGAAATTTCTTATAAACCTCATGGGTATAAGAAACTAACTACAACTGGTTGGTTACAGTAATTTTTAGTTTAATTCACTCGATGTGTCTTTAAGCTATTGTCATGTATTTAAGAGATTTTTTGACTAAAGTGGATGCAAAACTAATCTAAAACTTCAAATGTTGGTATTGAAATGACTTAAAGCTGCACAATTTATTGCCATCTTAAGTCATAGTTCATTGTCTGAAATAGACTTGGTTTCAGCTGAAATCCACTCTGCCACAAGAATGCAGTGACCACAACAGCTGTAACTGGCTTTTTATCCAGTATTGTTGAAACGTAACTGCTGCACTCCTACAGTAAGCCACAATCTTGTATGCAGTGTCTCTGCATCCAAGTGTTCTTATATAGCTTTTTTTTTTTTTTTTTAGAACTACAAAAAAGGTTTTTGTAATATATTCTAGCCTTGCGTAGTGATGACTGCATACATCAGGCTAATCATGGAGCCTGTATTGTACCTACAGTGATGGATTTTTTTTTTTACTTGAGTTAAAATTATAGAATGGTTTTATTCTAACTAAGCCTTTTAGGGGTATTTGTTACATTTTTTTATGATTCTGCACTGTGGCTTAAGGCAGTTCAGGACACTGAACTAATAATCAAAATAGAAAAAAATGACCTGAAAACACTTTATATGGTTCCAAGTTAGCAATTTAGCCTTGAGAGGGACGTTATGCCAAGAGGTTTTAAATCTCCAGATTAAGGATGCTTAATGGTCTCCTTTTGTTGAACGTGGGACTGTAACTAAAATATAAAGTAAATTTTATATACTTTGTAACATTATCATTTTAAAGGTTTTCAGACTTCTTCTGCTTTGTGCTTTTTAGGATTTTTAACCAAAATCATTGAAAATAGCTAAATTAAAAGTTGTTCAAGATTCTTTGTAGTCTGTTTTAAAAAAAAATCTGTTTTGTGTTTCCATCCAGACTGATTGGACATTCCACATCCCCGCTAGACTAATGATACGGCCGAGTTCTGAGCCTGACCCAGATGCTCGGCGCCGTGCAGAAAAGAAGCTGCTTGTTCTGCTCCTCCGACCTGGAAACATTCTGCTGGAGCAGAAACCTGCTTTCCTACAAAGGAAAAAGACCTGAACCATTATTTAATGCTACAAATGACTCCTGCTAATGAAGAACTGCTGAAAGCTGACATTTTCATAGCCCGCAGAGTTTATATTTGGATTCAGTATATTTAATTCCTCTTTTTTTCATTTTATAAAATCTTCTGTAACTATAAAGATCATTATATTAAACTGACTGCCTTAAATGTGATATTTAGAAATGGTTTACTGCTCTGATATGTTTTATTGAGGCTGTATTTTGTTCAGAGAAATGTGATCATTGCATCCTAAGCTAACGACCCCACTGCCTTCTCTAACGGTTTTTGAATCCTGAGGTATGTGCAACGCACAGGAAATGAGCAGAAATGTCTGAAGGAAAATACTAAGATGACAAAAATATAAATCTCTGCTCTAACTTTAGCTGTGTTTAGTCTCCTGACTGGATAAATACAGCTTAAAGCCACAACTGCTTATTGTCGCTGCTGCCTGGTGGTTTTTGGACACAGACATCCCCACAAAAAGCTCTTCCTTCACCCAGAATGCTTCCATTAGTGGTTGTTGGAGACTCATGCACATTAGAAGAGAACCAGTTTTGACCTTGCAAGTTACGGGAAAGCCAAAAACAGCCAAAACGCCGAGGTGGGATGTGACTGTATGAACCTGAGCTGCATGAGTCATTGTGATGGAGGAGAGAATGGAAGCTGTTGGGTTGAACCCTACATGTGGGCTGGAAATGGGTGGTTAAGCTGTAAGCTTTGTGTTTCTGGGGTTCACACCGCCCCCAATGATTCCTGAGCAGGTGAACCCCGCAGCTGTGAATCACTGTTCATACTGGTGTCAGACAGAAGGCGGATAGGTTTCCACGTGTTCTCATGTTTTTTAAAGGAAGTCTCTTATTTTGCATTTCGGAGTCAGAGAACTGAACTGCATAGGGTGGTAAAGTTTTGATTCTATAAATTAAAGTGTTAACCTTTTGTTAAATACGTATTAAGGAAATGTTTTCTAACTATTTTTATATAGTGATGTTTATAAAATAACATAATTGTGGATTACCTTAACTGTGCTGCTGTCTTATGTGTTTTCAAACAGTATAAATAAATGTATTTTTTTCTCTAGAGAATGTTTCTCTAAACTCAATACAAAACAACACCCACCATCATTCCTCTGCGTATATTCAGCATTTATCTTGATCTACAACACAGCGTAAGCTGTTTAATCTCTCCTTTTATTGATAGAATTTGATCTCACGGTGGAGAAATTTACTCATTACATCGGCTCAGTCAAAAAGAAGAGGGTGCCAAAAGGAGGAAAAGGTGCAACGGATATATACAGAGCGTGTGTGTGTGTGTATATACAGTGTATGTATATATATATATATATATATATATATATATATATATATATATATATATATATATATATATATATAGTTATTGCACTCTGTATTAAATATAAACAGGTTATTGCACAGGGTAGTAAATAATTGCATAGTAGTTATTGCAGTTATAGTGCTGCATTGTAAAGTCTAATGGCAGCAGGTATGAATGACCTGTGGTAACACTCCTTTTTAAAAGCAGGATGTAATAATCTTTCACTAAAGGAGCTGCTCTGCTCTTCTATAGTCTGGTGCATATAGAAGAGTTGTCCATGATGGATGTAAGTTTGGACAGCACCCTCCTCTCAGCCACTTCCAGAGTGCAGCCTTGAATAGAAACAACCTTTCTCACCAGTTTGTTTAGTCTCTTCCTGTCCTGCCCTGCGCTGCCAGGGGCCCAGCAGATGACAGCGTAGAGGAGAGTTCAGACCAACACAGTCATAGAAAGTTTTAAGCAGGGGCCTGCTCATTCCATTATACTAGATGGTTAGCCACAGGCCCAAATTCTGTCACTTTTAGGGTATTGTAAATGTTTTAGAATAGAAATTTAGAAATAGAAATTAAAACTGGGGGGAAATGAAATGACATCTACAGAGTGATATCAGTGGGGAAATCACCTTTCTGTGTACTAAAAAAAAAAAAAAGATTAAAATGTCAAAAGGGGGCAAAACTGAATGTGCTCTAATTTTGGATTTCTGAAAATGTGGGTGTTTTTAGAAATCTACTTGTCAAATTTTCATGTGATGCAAATGATAATTATGACTTTAACTTTTTTTTAAAAGTTAATTAGGTTCAAACAGGTGTTATTTTTTAGAAATCTAAAAGATATAAAACTTTAAATCCCTTCCAGATGAATGGTTCACCCAGTTATACAGAAAAGGTCCATAAAAAATATTTTGTCTTTATAACAAAGTTAAACAGTATTTTTCATAAAAGTCAGCGGATCACTAAATGGTTTCTTGTCAAAAGTACTTCAGTACCATCTGTGCTTTAATTTTTTATTTTAAAGAGATCCCAATATCATCTGCAAAGATTATAATCCAAGGAGTCACAGTAGTGAGACGATCCTTTTATTGGAGCTATAAACATAAAAATTCCAAAGTCTGGACCTTATTTTACGGAACTAAGATTAGGGGTTTGTTGGATTTTCCGGATATCTGGGATAAATTAAGCCACAAGTTAGTTTCACGAAAGCAGTAACTGATCATTTACCATGGTTATTTATTTTGCTGCTGGCCTGTTCCTGACCAGGCTAACATCCAGGCTTTGACAAACCATTGTACCATACCTGCTCAGTGACACCAATCGGAAACCGATGACTTCTTCTTGGAATCATATAATTCCATATCATATGCGGAATCATATGCGTGTGGCAGCAAGCCTTTAGAAATTTTTTCAAAGTTGCTGGAATGTGGGCTGTTGTATCCGACCAAGTGAATTTCTATTCATTCAGTTAATTTTAAATCTTATACTAGACGTATGTGTCAAAGCAAGTGATGTCATTTCCTCATACGCATGTGGTGGTATTTTATCAGGAAAGCCTTTAATAGACCTTTTCTGTGATGATGGAAATAAAGTAAATGAACACATTTTTCCAGTGAAGACCTGCATTCAGGTTAATGTTTTTTTACGATGACATCCACTACCTCTGATTGCTGGTTAAGGCACAGTAAGGCAAAAATATGCAAATGCTTGAAACTGAATAAAAATGACTGTGCCCCATCTTCCTAGTAGAACAATATGACATAGATTTGGAGTCAGTTTGTCATATGACCTGGAAGCTATTGAAGAAATATCAATTATTACTGTAATAAAAAAAATTAAAAATATATATAATGGCTTAAAATGGAATAAATAATAAAAATGAGTGTGCCTTATCAGTAGCCTGGTAAACTAGCCCCACCTGCCAGCGGCCAAACTAATTTTTGCCTGCTAGTGCTCTAGCCTACATCAATGCCCCAGGCCCTAGAACTGGCCGGCCAATCTCCAAACAGAGATATTTTGAATTTCTGGATGCAAAGCGGGCGGCGTTTTGAGGGTGTGACGACAAAGCTGCATGACGCTGGAGAAAACACAACAAGGAAGATGGCAACAACTATTGAACAGTTCTCATTTGACTCAGCTTTGGAATCAGTTTTGGAATGGATTAGACTTGGGGTTTTCGTTGAAATCTGAGCAAGAAGAGGCTCTACGCTCATTCATTTTTAAGAAGGACGTATTCGCCGTTTTACCAACAGGCTGTTTGTTTACACTCCCCCACCAGCTTTCTGTTAGGCTTACTACGTCACAATAGGTGGAGACATGGTTTGAAAATCAATGGGTTGATCTCATCAACAATCTTCTGATGTCTCATTCATCGGAGCCAGACTAAATTTAATTACACATAATCTCACATTTAATCTGGTTTATCAGGCTAAAGAAGAGCATGCAACCTGAAGTTTCAACTGAATGTTTTAGATACAAAGTAATAATCAATATTCATTATTTATTAGATTCAATGCCTATGCTGCACCGATCCGTCTATCGATTTCATGCTCCATCCGTCCCTCTCTAGTGAACAAGATCGCGAGATACTTGAACTCTGCCACTTGAGGCTAAGACTCTCCACCGACCCGAAGAGGGGAGTCCATGCTTCTCCGGTAGAAAACCCTCCGTTAAAGTTATGCAGTAGAAAAGGGACAAAATCTTATTTGTTCAAAAAAAAAAAAAAATCTTCAGATTACATTTTAAGTGGTGTTAATTTTTTTATTCCAAGTATCTCACTTTGAAGTCAAGGAATTAAACCATTACATCACAGAAAGACTGTCAGGGCAGAAAAGATTATTTTCTAGAATTATAGTTCTTCTGAAGAAAAAAAGTCAAACTTTGAGAGTTGGGCAGAAAATAAAAATCAATAAATCAGTGATCAATCTCATGGTCTCTTGAAGAAAACTGCAGACCTGCATTTAGCTTGATTAATTCCCGCTGTGGAGCCTGGTTAAGTGTTGTAGAATGGATGAACCCAGGACTCCTCATGCTGAGTCAACTCTGACTTTGTCTTATCCAGGGATTTCTGAATTTAACTTTTGTTAAATAGGGCCCTTTTATCATCAATCCACGTCCCACATTGTAAAACATCACATCTAATCCCCCCAAACATTTAGAGGCTTTCAAAAGGCAGCTTTTCAACTGAGCTAAAATAAAGTTAATCTGGTTAACACAAAAAAACTAGAGATTTTAGGGCATTTGCCGTATTGTTGTATTCAAATTATGTCTGTATGTTGTATGTTGTTTGATATGTGGTTAAGTTGCATTTAGTTCAGTTCTGCTTCCTATCTGCTCTGCGTAATACTTATAATGATCCATGCTGGATGTGGTTGGATTTACTCTTTAATCTATGTTGTCTCGATAGATTCCCACATCGCTTCAAACCCCTAATGATTAGAAAAATAAACCTGTTTACATTTTCAACCATTATTTTTCAAAGTGAATGCAATTAATTCCCTCCAAATAATGTTATTGATATATTTTCCCTAAATCAGAAGTAATTAATAACAGTTTCATATTTGCATGGAGAATTTGGATGGTTTTTTTACAGTAGACTCGGGGAAAACCTACTCATCAGGAAACTTATTTTCACCCACATCCCACTGAAATTATTTTCTTTCGCTTTCAAATCCTGTGAACATCATAACTCATAACACCGTCATCTCCCTTCTTAAAGATGCAAATAATTGTCTTTTAATAGCATAAAAGGGGGGGCATATTTACGTTTTCTCTAATTATGGTAAAAAGTGGAAATTTAATGAGTCATGCGCTTAAGTTCAGTATGATACTGTGCTGTAGACACCCCACTGGAAAATTTAAGCTGTCTGTATTTTGAATCGTAGAGGATTTGCATGTTAACTGTTTAACGCTGTAAATACAGTAACTTAGATTTTCATGAGGGGATATTTGGTGCTCTTAGTGCCGCTGCTATAAGGCTTGAAAACTTAGTGACAATAAGTGACAGAAAATAAATGGGAAATGTAATTATAGTTGAATGTTAACTAAGAATCATTAGTGATGAATAAAAAAATACAATGTATTTGCATGTACAAATAACTTATTTTTCTGTGTTTTTGTTAATACTTGGAGGCAAAGAATCTTTATCTCCTCCACGATTCCTCTTCATTGCTCTGACGCTGATATAGTTCTGTTTAATGTTCAATTCAATTCACTTTCTTTTATATAGCGCCAATTCACAATACATGTCTTCTAAAGGTGCCTTACAGAGACATTTCAACCAGATCATACAGTCAAACTGATTCAAAGTTTTCTATCTAAAGAAAACCAGTCGATTGCATCGACTCATTTACTCGAAGGCTATCCCTCACACCAAGCATCAGAGGATGCTAATGCTTAGTGTCAGAGGATGAAAGAGAGCACATCCAGCCAGTCACAGTCAAAGAAACAGGACTACACTAAAAACAGAAGTACAAAAGTAGCAAGAGCTTAAAGTTCAAGACTGAACAAGCAAAGTTTGCAGAAAAGGAGAATAGAAAGAATGATAGAAATAGGGATCACTATGTCCTCCAGCAGTCTAGGCCTATAGCAGCTTAACTATAGAGATGGCTCAGGATAACCTGAGCCACTCTAGCTATAAGTTTTATCAAAAAGGAACGTTTTTAGCCTAATCTTTAGGGTAGACATGGTGTCTGCCTCATGGACTAAAACAGGTAGTTTGTTCCACAGGAGAGGAGACTGATAACTAAAAGATCTGCCTACTATCAATCTGCATGTTCCTGGGAAAGTGCTCTATAGGGACATAAGGAGCAACCATATCTCTGAAATAAGATGGAGCTTGATGATTTAAGGCTTTATGATTTTAAAATCTATTCTGGATTTAACAGAATGTCCTTAAAATATACAAAGGCATCTTTTGTAGAATAACAGCCCCAAAGCATTATGATTCATCAAACTTGTTAAAATGTGGGGACATTGATTTTTCTGCTTTTCTCAGCCCTTTAAACCCAGCTGGTCAGGTTAACATGAAAGAGCTTAAACATGATTGTTCTAACAGCATGAGGTAAACATGGCTGAAATGATTTAGTACACAGATGGACTATATACCAAAGAGGTAATGTTTATAGATCTGGTAAATTTTTAGGTTATTTTTGAAGAGCTGTGGCTGATTTTAACACATTTTGCTCATTTGAAATAGTTGTCTGAGGAGTCATTGATTATTTCTATTACAAGGGGTGATGTCACACTGTGTGAGAAACCGCAGTCACTGTAAAAGTATTTTACTTGTTTAAAAATAGTAAGTATAGTAAAAACAGTCAAAATGTGTAATTTGGCTCACATTTTGATGCTCACATTTTGATGCGTTCATCTTGTTGCGTTAACAATGAATTTCAATTATTGTATTGCTAACCGTAACCACAGTGTGCATTTGGAGACGTAACTTAGCTGAGCTTTTCAAAAACAGAACATTTCCAGTTATGTTTTTTATAGACAGGTTAAATATTTGGTTAACAAGTTGAAAAGTTGAAAAATAAAAATAAAAACCTTTAAGAGCTTTTAGTAGCTGCTATTTTACGACTAAAATTCTGCTCCTTTACCAGTTTGACAAGGCTTCCTAAAGGTGGTTATGAAGAGCTGAGTGAAGCTGCCTAGGGTGAAAAAGTTTTAAAGGAAAAAAAATTACCAACACCCTTCACTGTTGTAGCAGCTAACATTACTCTCATTGTAGTTTAATTTAGAATTGCCCGTACGCTTTCCCTGATTTAATTTGCTGCCACAGATGCTAAAAAAAAACAAGGTTTTAGATCTAGTCATCATACTGTGGAAAGAAAAATTTGCGTCCACATGATTGCACACAGCGTCACTGAAGATACTAATTGGGGTTCTAGTTAATATTATCTAAAGCTATCTTTAAGCAAACTTACAAAATAGTAATGATGCATATTTTCTATGTAAAGCTTTCAGAAACATGATATACTTTGAGGTCCTATCAGTGTTTCTCTTTATCTAAATCTGTTTTAGTGAATAGTTTTCCTAACATTTTTCTTTCCTTAAGCTTCACAAAGTCAGGAACTGGGTCCGCCCTTTCCTTTAATGATGAATAGTCTTCTTTATAGAGATGTTATTTAAACATTGGTCAGTTTAAAAGCAAATGGTATTAAACCAACATAAGGAGGGTTATGAAGAAACCTGCTGTTTCTTGGAAATACTTGAAGCAAAAAGTTGATTCAAAGTGTGAAGTTGTTTCAGTTTGATTATTCAAAAGTTGTTCACTGTGAAAAATCTGGTAGTTTCTCATCAAGTGTAAAGGCAACAGATTTAGATGCTTTATGCCAATTATTCTTCTTGAAAAACCTAAATAGATTCTTCAAAAAAAAAAAATACCTGAAGATGTAACTTTGCCAAAGATTATTATTCAATGAATTCCGAAAATCCTGAATTCAAGCCATACTACAATTTGATTTATGGTGCCTTGAGAATTAATTGGTATATATCGGAATACTGAACATGTCACGCTGCTTTACAGCAAAGAGGAATTCACTCTTGACTGGTTATTTTAAAAAGGAAATGATCCAAACACACAACTAAGCCATAAATCTTCTATCTTGTTTCCAAACCAACGAGATTAATATTGAGTGAATATCCCATCATCAAGACTTAAATAGAAAAGAAAATTTCAATCCAACATGCTGATTATGAGGTAAAACCAAGAAATTAGGGACATTTTTGGAATAAGGTCCAATTCTCTTGGACTTTGATCTCTATCTGAAAAGTCCAGAAGTGGATCGACTGAATGTAGAACAGAATCCTATGGAAGCCCATTTCCGCCACATAAAAATCTAAAAATCCCAAATTGAAAGTCCTAATTATGAGATATAAAGTCACAATTCCGAGCTATAAAGTCATAATTATGATCTAAAGTCTTATTGATAAAGTCAGATTTGTGGAAAGCTTCCACTAGATGGCAGCAGCATTACCTCTGATTATTAATAAGGTTTTCTTAATTAAGATTCAAAGTGCACCTCTCCACCATCTACTGTCTTCATGTGTTCATGGAGGAGGTGAAAACATTCGGATTTATATCGCCTCACCTTGACTTTGACGTAAAGAAACATAAACCTTAAGGTGCATGACACAGTGGTTGGTGGGCGACTGCAGGCAGGGTGGGAGGTGTTGAAAAGCGAGTGTGTGCTTGCAGTGAGTATCAGGCTGCATGAGTAACACGCCGCTGCACGTCACCTCTTTGCACTTTTAAAACCACAGAGGTAACACGTCCCACGGGCCGCCCTTCCCTCGTGGTTCAAACAGCCCTGTGCTGCACGTCCAACACTTCCCATTACAGTCATAGATTCTTATCAACACACTGTTGATATCATCTGCTGCATTTTGTGGTGTGATCCCATCTGCTTTCTTTTGACAGCTTATGATGGTGATAAAAAAGATCTAATCCTATAATCTTTGCAGTTACAGTGACCAAAGTTTTGCCAATCCATTTTATTTCTATATATAGTCTTGTGTTTACATGCTAAAGTTCTCCAATTTTGCAATGCAAAGGCTTAACCGTCCTGTTTACGTGTAAAAGACTCACTAGGTTGCTGGTTGTTTTACATAAATTTGCTCTCATAAGTAACTTTGTGGCTTTGATTTTCACCGTGGGGGCGGGGGGGTTGGTTTGGAGACTACGAAGAAGGTTTCAGTCTGAACTGAAAGGTGTTGCTTCCTGGATTGAAGGGTGAGAAACCTGCTGATCATATGATTTGTTACAATAGGAGACAACTTTCTACTGATGTGCTAAGGGTCATCTTTACCTTTTCTCTTATCAGATAAAAGCCCCCTAATTTGATCCTCAACTAAACCACCAAATTAATCATGTTTAATAAGCAACTATTAACTGTACGGAAGAGGATTAGGGTCCCTGAAAAAAAAAAAAAAACAAAGTTAACTGATTTTTAAATTTTATTTCAGTTTAACATTGGAAAAAGTCAGAATTTTGACTTTAATCTCAGAATTCTGACTGAATTCTGACAATAAAAAAAATCAGAATTCTGAGATTAAAGTCAGAATTCTGACTATTTCCCCCATACTATACTAAAATAAAATTAAAAAAATCAGTTAACTTTTTCTTTTTTTTTTTCAGTGGCCCTGATCCTCTTCCGTATAACTGATCCATTCAGGATGCAGAAATAAAAAATTATTCTTTTTTTTTTTTTTTTTTTTTTGCAAGGCAACAATTTACTTACGACAATTAGGGCCAGGCTAGATTTTCTTTCTATTTAAATAAGAGAATAAAATCATAACATTCTAAGAATAAAGTTACAATATTATGAGAATAAAGTCGTAATATTACAATAATAAAGTGGCTACCGTCACTGGGTCGGTCTCTCCACCCCCCGCTGGCTCCCTGCCCCCGTCCGCCAGAGTTACCGGACCAGCCCCGGAGCTGACGGCTCAGTTCGCTGCACTGTAGGCGACCAAAATCCCGGACGATTTAGAAAAATGAGTATGCTACAAAGATAAGAAAACCTGTCGTTTCATTCTATGGCTTTTAACCAGGGTTACATTAGTGCTCATAGAACAGCAAATATGCCATTTTCAGCCCAACCATTATTAGACACCCTATTCAGAGACCTTACGGACCAGCACCAAATACACTATGTAATCATTCTATGACCCCTTTAAAAACACTTCCCTGTAACTAACTTATGAAAGTATTAATTAATTATTAATCGTTAGAAATAATGGACAGTGAAGAGTTTTTCAAACCATTATGTGGAAATAATTTTAAAGATCATAAATCACAAACATTATGTTTAGCAATTGTGCTATGCTGCAAATGATCACTAGATGCTGGAATTTATCAATAAATAAAAGCTATTTAGAAATGTTTTTCATTAATTGCATCTTTGTAGAATACAAATAGTGCCACCTAACCCTGAAATGAATTCACAGGTAAGTTGCAATAAAGAACATGTTTATTACATGGTACTACTCAGTTAGTGAACTGATTGAAACTGAATTTCTCTGTTAAAAACAAAAGGAATCATAGGATCTCTGATACAAGATGGAGCTTCTTTATTAAAAGTATTGTACATGAGAAGGACATTTTTAAATTCTATTCTAGTTTCAACAGGAAGCCTGCTTTAACAGCAGGACACAGTCAAGATTACCTCACCAGAGCCAAATTAATTTCAAACAGTTTTGATTTTAATCCAAATGCACTGATTCCTCATTGGGAGGGGGTCATAGAGGTTCATTGCTACTCATTACCCCTTGTACAATGCAAGACTAAGGATAAAGCAGAAACTCAGCCGGACTCAAAAAAAAATCTCGCACAGCAAAAAAAAATCTATCCAAAAAGGAAGGAAAAATTAAACAGTATAAGCACGCCCGTAATATAGAAATTAAAATTGAACTGTATTGATCTCACAATGGAAAAAGGAGAAACAATTGGAGAAATTAACTCTCTGCATTTAACAGATCCCCCTTGGAGAGCAGTGGGCTGCCACTGTGCAGCGCCCAGGGAGCAGTGTATAGTTAAGGGTTTTGCTCAGGAACCCAGAATGCCAGCTGTGGGGATTGAATTGGGTACTTGAAACCTTCTCAGAGCAAAACCGCACTTCTCTAATCACTAGGCCATCACTTGCGCAAAAAAAACAAACCCTATCAGCAAAATCATGAATTCTTTAAAGTTTAAGTCTTAAAGTTACTAATAAGTGTTTAGATAGGTCAGGGTTCAGAATCAGTGCCATATGTCAGCATAAGAATGATATTTTTGTTTCTGCATGAGATTTTGATGTATATTTCATTACTTCTTAGAAATTCATAATGTTATGAATATGAAAGTAATTTGTTTTATCATCCTTGTAAGGTTGAGGTTATTGGCCAGTTTGCATGCAGAAGGCAGGGTTTTGGATTGTT
The DNA here is from genome assembly GCF_016077235.1 of Cyprinodon tularosa. Classification (NCBI taxonomy): domain Eukaryota; kingdom Metazoa; phylum Chordata; class Actinopteri; order Cyprinodontiformes; family Cyprinodontidae; genus Cyprinodon; species Cyprinodon tularosa. Next base: position 316,545 of record NW_024039695.1, read on the forward strand.
TGGTGTGGTGGAGATTTTTACCATAAAAAAACACAAAAACTAATTTACATTGACATTTTTATTTAAAGGTCACAATAGTAAAGTTCAGCAGAACAGAAGCATTACAAATCCTCACTATTCTACAATAGCATAAATTGTGTTTGTTAACACCTCTGTGTGGGTGCGAACGGAGCTGTCACAGGAATTGAATGTAAAAAGTAAAGTGTGATGACCTATGACAATTAATGAAACATTAATAAAATAATCCAATAAAAGAGACTAACTTTTCAGTTTTCTTTGGCCCTTTTTAGCTTTTTTTTATAATTTTTTTTATTGTGGTACATGCTCACAACATAATTGGCAAACATTTTTTATCTCAGGCAACTGATGAAGAATTCTTTAGACCGCTTCTAGCTTACATGGGTGTATTAGCTACCATCAAGCTGTGGTTTTTGTATTTTGCAGACTCTTGCACTGTTTTTTATATCCACAATGGTGTGATAACCTACTTATTCACCTTCGCTCCCCAGTATTGAGTCAGTGGGTTCTACTTCTTCTACTTTTGCACCAAATACAGAAGACAAGTTATTCGTAATAATTAAGTGAAGGCTCAAGAAAATGAGACAACAATTAACTTTCTTTTGGTCAACAATCATATATATATATATATATTAAAAATGGTAAATTGTTATTTTTCTCACTTGTAAAGAATGTCAATTGTGCTTTTTACTCCTTTGTACAACATTGATGGACTTTGGGGTTTAATTTCAATAGGAAAAGTTTCCTCTGCAAAGTATCAGACAGTAGAAACCAAACACCTCCAGTCTTTGACGTTGCTAAAGAATTATGTTTAAGTATTTCCCCAAAAAACGTAAAGGAAATTATGATTTGGCGTGTCTGTAATGAGATAAATCCCTGCCCTGCTCCTCTCAATAAGACTTCAGATTGAATCATGGTGTGACTTCATCTGTTATCTTTTTATTTTAGCCAGTTCTTTTGTTGGGAGTAAAAGGAAAGGGGCATAGTCAGAAGACAAGTATCATGGCATGCACTATAGAGTTCCAGGCCTACTCACTCCCCAAACATAGCCCTGGTGTTGAAATTAAATGTTTATTTTCTTAGAAAATAATCCCTTTTACAGTAGACTAGACTTAGACACGCACCATTACAGTATCCTATTGGTCACATCAAAAAAATTGTATAAGCAGGGCAGCCTCAGCACACATAAACACTGGAATATATTTAAAGAAGTGACTGTGGGTGTGTAGGGTACCTTACCCATTCAGGACTATTTCTTCATAAGACCAGCAGGCCTTATGGAGCCCAAAGTCTGGTCCTAATGTGGTTAGGTTGAGGTTAGTATTAGAAATAAACAGGTAAGGGTTTGGGTTAGAGTAGATGTGAGGGTTAAGATTAAATGCAGTAACTAAATGACGGTCAATGTAAATAACTGCTATGGCTAGAAATACATGCTTGGTGGGGTTGGTGTATCTAATTGCAAAAGATCTAGACACGGGAGAGAAAATATCTTGAGAAAACAGTTGCCCTCCATTTCTTTGTCCCAATAATATTTTTAGGTCTCGCTGCGTACACTACCGTTAAAAAGTTTGGGGTCACATTGAAATGTCCTTATTTTTGAAGAAGAGCTACAAAACTGACCTTCCTTTGAGCAGATTAAGTTTCTGGAGCATCACATTTGTGGGGTCAATTAAACGCTCAAAATAGAACAAGAATAGACTGTCGAGTTTCAGATGAAAGTTCTCTTTTTCTGGCCATTTTGAGCGTTTAATTGACCCCACAAATGTGATGCTCCAGAAACTCAATCTGCTCAAAGTAAGGTCGGTTTTGTAGCTTCTGTAAAGAGCTAAACTGTTTTCAGATGTGTAAACATGATTGCACAAGGGTTTTCTAATCATCAATTAGCCTTCTGAGCCAATGAGCAAACACATTGTACCATTAGAACACTGGAGTGATCGTTGCTGGAAATGGGCCTCTATACACCTATACAGATATTGCACCAAAAACCAGAGATTTGCAGCTAGAATAGTCCACATTAGCAATCTATAGAGTGTATTTCTTTAAAGTTAAGACTAGTTTAAAGTTATCTTCATTGAAAAGTACAGTGCTTTTCCTTCAAAAATAAGGACATTTCAATGTGACCCCAAACTTTTGAATGGTAGTGTATATCTCTTTTTTGTAGTAATAAATGACATTTATGTGTGAAGCTAATAAAGTTTCATCTGATTTCATTAACCAGTTAGTAACTAACAAGTTTAGACTCAATGATCACAAAAGGTAAACAAAAAAAAAATCCCTCTGCTTTTAAACGTGACATTTAGCTGCTTAATCTTTCTACTCTATCCGCCTCTGTGGCCACAGAGCCTCTCATTGTGGCGGTCCGTGGTTGAAGGCAGCATAGACAACAGAATTGGTTTCCTCCAAATGTGCTACATTCCTGTTTCTCTCCTGTATCGCTGGACCATGAAGTTGCTCATTATCTCCAAATGTTGCCGGCTCTATAGGTTGTCCTGGTAGTTTTCTCTCACTGGCTGTTAAAAGATGGCGGCAGGTTGGAGTCTCCTCTTAGTGAATACCTGACCCTTGTGGCAATTTGAAGGTCTTGCTCAGCCAGAGGGATTTTATTGTACTGTAGGAAGTAAAAAAGAAAAATGTTTAGACATGCTAAAGTGTTAAAAGCATAAATATTGGTTCAGTACATTATTCTCCTAAAAGTTCAAGAATATTTACCTTATTTTCTGTTTGCTTCTCTTTCCTTGATTTCCCTGCAAATTAAGCAGTTTGTTAGATAGCTATGGTGCATGATTTTCAACAAAGGTTAAAAGAAGTTGCTGAAAAATCTCACCTTTGCATCCCTGCATCCATATCACAGATATAATAATCACAATGATGAGAAAGGAACCAATCCCAGCAGCAGAGCACGCATACATCCAAAAAATACTGTTTGGTTCAGTTTTGGGATGTTCATCTAAGGGATAAAATAGAACATAAAACTATTTTATTATTACTAATTAGCTTCAGAACAGATTTTCTGCATCAGTCTTGGTATAATAACTGCTCTAAGTGGGTTGCTCTGTCAGCCAAAGGTTTATTTTAGAGTCTCTATACTCTACAATTGTGCCATCCATCAAATTTGGTTTTATTTATGGGGCATATTCTTGTATTTTATATGACTCAAATGGTCAATGTAGGAAACAGAACAAAAAAAATTCAATACCAAATTTTAGGGAACAGTACCAGAATTCAATTTTAACTATTACTTACTATTACTGTATTTACTTGTTTCAGTAGTTATTGTTATATGTGTCTTTGTTGTGGCCTCTATTTCCTCTGTAATATATAAAGAACGTTATTATTACAATCAGATATAGAAGCACATATGCATAATAATGTAAGCCTGCTTTGATCAAATATTACTTCTACTGTGATTAGACATTGGTTTGTTCATCTGTGGGATAAAATAGAACTTAATAAAAATAAATTAATGAATTTATATGTTCAGCTTAAAAATATATTTTTTATATCCTTTAACCATCAATACAAATGCTGATCTATTCATCCCTTTTCCTTTTACAAAGTAAATTATTCATTTTGAAATCAAAAGTCAAACATGAAATTAATAAAACCACATTTTCTACCAAGTATATATTGCTCTATACCAATCCGTCAAATCATTTATACCCAGTTCAACAACTTACATCCCTAGAAAACAATGTAGAGCAATAGCAACGTTTCTGTAAATTTGGTTTGATTTATGGTGCATAATATCTCGTTTTGTCTACATCTCAAAGGCCAAAAGAGGAATCAGAAGAAAAAATGTGTAACACTAAATCTTACCGAAAGTTGTTGTAGGCTACAGCTGAAATAATTTAAATTTAAGATTTGAGCCTTAATTTAAATATTTTTTCTCGTCAATTTATGAAAAAGCTTATGTATAATGTACACAGTAGTAACTGAAGGTAAGGAAGTGTGAAACTCTAATGGGCAAATAAATTAGAAGGATTCAATTATAAACTCTCCTTACTTTTGTCATTGGTTATTGCTTTGTTTGTCTTGTTTGTGACCTCAGTTTCCTCTGTAAAACAAAAAAGATTTATCATCATAACCAGATACAGAAGAATACAGATTCATGTTAATGTAAGGCTGCTTTGATCATATATTACTTCTAGTGTGATTAAACATTAGGAAACTGTAAAACCACTTACCAATAACTGTGATATTGATGATATGACCAACACTGCCTTCAGTTTTACATCCATATCTTCCAGAGTCATTTTTGAGGATCTTTTGAAAAATAAGGAATGAAACTCCTTCCAGAGGCTTGCCATCCTCCCATCCTATTCTAATGTGATTGCAGCTCTTGATGATGGGACAGTCACATTCGCCCTCTATTTTATACCAGGTGACTCTTGGTGGTGGATTGTGGCAGAACTTAACTGGACAGTCAATCCTGAGTTTCTGTCCAGAAACCACTAAATGATTTGTGTTTCTCCGCACTCGTAGTTCAATGCAGTCCTCATCTGCAGCAGGAGACAACCAGACATAAGAGATTACACACCTGAATGCGTCTTTTACTGAATTATTAACACTTTATAAGCTGAATATTAACAATTAGAGCAAAATCTTAGGACACACCCTCCAACTGAATGCTGTATAATTCACATTCAAATAATCTAACAGAATGTTGAGATATAAAGTTGGACGGGTGAAGATTTTCCTCCATACATAGAATTAAAGCTCAGTTGTCAGAACTGTTTGCAAAGATGTACAAAGAAAGGAACAGTAAGTAATATTTATTTTAAAATTTAGGTTTAGAAAGAGCTTTGAAACTATTTTTGCTGAGCGAAGGTTGGCGGTGCAGGAACAAAGGCAAAGCAGCAACTATTAACACAGAATATTTCTTTGTGAAGATGATTATGGAGAGAAAATGTAAAGTACGGAAGCCCAGTAGCTTTAACCTTGAACAATTAGCTAAAGGACATATCAGAATCAACAATGATGAACAGGCAGCCTTAATGCTGCAGGACTTGCTTGGTCTTGATGATTATTTGATATTAAAAGATACTTCAGTGAAAAAATACACCTGAAAAATAACTGTGATGATATACTGTAACCAGCACATGTATGAAATTATGGTTAGCTATTAAACTTCTGCTTTGGTTGAAAGGAGTTTTCCCTCATTATGGAAAACTAACATTGTGAGGCTCAAATAGATTTATAATCTAACAATGATTGCATCATTTGTGTGTGTGTGTGTGTGTGTGTGTGTGTGTGTGTGTGTGTGTGTGTGTGTGTGTGTGTGTGTGTGTGTGTGTGTGTGTGTGTGTGTGTGTGTGTGTGTGTGTGTGTGTGTGTGTGTGTGCGTGCAATCAAATGTTTTGTCTTTTCTTGGGTGTTTTTTCTTTTTTTGCTTATACTGTATAGAATCAAACTGTATATAAAAAAAGACACAGCAAAATAAATATATACACAAATAGCTAACTGGGTTACAGTTTGCAACAATAGGGACAGAGTAGAAATGCTTTTAAGCTTTTCATAACTGCAATGCAAGTTACATTTTTTTATAATAACAATAAAAGAATTGATAATAATAAAAAATTACACAATAATATTATTTCTTAATAAGAATAACATTCTTTGCAGGTTTAGTCATCAGTGTTATACCTACACAAAGGACTAATTTCAAACAAAAGACCAGATAACAGTCACTTTTTAAACAACACAGTATCGTATACAGTATTACCATATCAGCTCCATTGCTCACTGACCATTTAAAATCTAACTCTTATAGAATCAATAAAACTGTGAAAATAAAAAATTTATATCTAATTTGTTTTCTAATTATGAGATTATTCAGTGTCATGGTGAGCCAGTCAAAGACTCACATTGCAACACGAGGAAGATACTTTGTTCTACCAAAGTTTAACACTGTGTACCCCTAAAGCTGATCTTAAAAATGTGTTGCAACTTTAAAAACCCCCCAAACCCTCTTCATTTCCTTACTCTATGCCCCCCTAATGTGGTCAACACATCACCAAATATGGCCACATAGGAAATAGAGCAACAAGAGCTTTATGTGTAATATTTCCAAATTCAAATTTTAGAAATATGAAATAAAAATGGAATAATCAGTTGACTTCAACAACATGGAATCAAAGACCTGCAGCTCATTTTCGTGTTTTGTTGTTTAAATTTAGGTTTCATGTCTGCCAAGTTTGGTCTCTGCATCAACTCCGGAAATGGAAAAAAGTTCTGCTCGATTTAGAAAAGATTTAGAAAGTTTTAAACCCTTTGAGATGACCTATATCGGTGCCAAACAAACTGCCTTTAGCCTTAACTATATATCCTAGGTGTTCAAACAACAACAAAAAAGGAGTTTTCACTAAATCGTGAAAACTGACATGTCCAATCTAATGCTGATTAGTTTAGTATTTATGGTCACTTACTGTCAGCCTCCAGAGTAACGAGGAGAACAGATGAGATCAGGACAATCAAAAGGACTTTAGAGCTGTTAGAGATCATGATGAGTTCCTGATGAACCGTCCACCTCTGTATAGCTTCTTTATGTTCTGGGTTCTACAGCACAACATATGTGGTAGGTTTACTTCCTGTTTGCTTTCATGGGGTCTTTGGTAAATGTGTTCTACGTACAGTAGCTCATACTGTGAATGGGTTAGACTAGACTAAAGCTCTGACTTCCATGATTTAAAGAACAGCATGAAAACTCAACCTTCACAGATTCACAGACAGATGTTTTCACAGGCACAGGAAAAGAACAGCTATACATTCTGTCTTTACTTTGTATAACTTTTAGTTGTTACATATTTATTACTACCTCTTACAGTTGATTAGGTAACAGTGGGGTATTTCATCCTCCCTTTAGTTGACCTGTTGGCATATTTGCATATCACGTAACATAAGAACATTTTGCAAAAGACTATTGATTGGAAAGAATAAGTTTAAAGTTTGCAGGCTTCCCTGCAGGAGGGACTGGTGCTGTACATATCAGCAGGCTGAATATTAGCAAGCACTATGATTGTATTAAAAATATCTGGATTAATAATAAACTAATTTAAAATCCAACTGTTGGAACAGCTCACTGAAACACGTTTGACCTGGCTCAAATTATTTGTCAAGTGAAGGTCTACAACCCATCAGCAGGACTGGTATCTGCTCCTTTGTGCCAGAGCCCTACAAAATGACCTCCACTAGGCCACTGGTAAGAATGTCTCTGACCAAACAATCAGAAACAGACTTCATAAGGGTGGCCTGAGGGCCCGACGTTCTCTAGTGGGCCCTGTGCTCACTGCTCGGCACCGTGGCAGCTGTTTTTAAACCACCCCCGAAAAGTTCCTCTTGTGGAATTGTGATGGACAGTAAGGACAGTCTTTAATAAAAAAAAAGATAAAATTGTAACATGTACAAAAATAGATCCAAAAATCAGGTCAAATGAACCAAAACTACTCAAAATATTTATAACAGAACAAGACTAACTCAAACAAACTGATACGATAAAGGGGAATTTAAATGCTGACTGACCAGACTACAAAAGAAACACATGGGGCCAAATATACAAAAACTGAATTAAACATAATAAAGTAATACCCCATTACCCCCACATTGCATTAATATGGTACGGTCCAAATGAACTCCCTTTGCCACTTACTGGTTCCTCAGCCAAGGGACTCTGGAGCAACTGCAAAACTCAAACAGAATATAAATTGAACAGAATCATACAACAACGGGGTAAACTAAAGATTGTGTACTAATTTTGGAACACAGTGTAATGGTGAATAAATTATAAATAAATATGACCTATGACAATTCATGAAATATGAATAAAATAATCCAGTAAAAGAAACAAACTTTTCTGTATTCTTTGGCCCCTTTTAGCTTTTTTGGTACATGCTCACAACAAAATTAGCAAATATTCTTTATCTCAGGCAACTGATGGAGAAAAACAAAAGATATTCTTTAGACCACTCAGAAAGGGTTATAAAATAAAAGATGTGATCTTGTTAAGCTATTCATTATACTGTTCTCTTCTAGCTTACATGGGTTTAGCTGGTTAACTAGTACCAAGCTGTGTTTTTTTGTATTTTGCAGACACTTGCACTGTTCTTTATATCTATAAATGTTGGGATAACCTACTTTTTCACCTCTGACTCCCCCTGTATCGAGTCAGTGCGTTGTTCTAATCCAACTTTTGCACCAAATACAGAAGACAGGTTATATGTAATAAAGGAAGGGCTCAAGAAAATGAGAGAACAGTTAACTTTCTTTTGGTTAAAAATCATATATATATATATATATATATATATATATATATATATATATATATATATATATATATATATATATATATATATATATATATATATATATATATATATATATACATAATATTATCATTATTGTGGCAAAACCCAATTTTTTATGTTGACGGGTTCTTTTTAAAGTTATGAAGTGAACTAACTTTAGGTTGAGGTTAGTATTAGAAAAAAGCAGGTAAGGGTTTGGGTTAGGGTAGATGTCAGGGTTAAGCATAAATGCAGTAACTAAATGACGGTCAATGTAAATAACTGCTATGGGTAGAAATACATGCTTGGTGGGGTTGGTGTATCTAATTGCAAAAGATCTAGACACAGGAGAGAAAATAATTTGAGAAAACAATTGCACTCCTTTTCTTTGTTCAAATAAGATTTTTAGGTCTCGCTACGTATATCTCTCTTTTTTGTAGTAATAAATGACATTAATGTGTGGAGCTAATAAAGTTTCATCTAATTTCATTAACCAGTTAGTAACTAACGAGTTCAGACTCATTGATCACAAAAGGTAAACTTAAAAAAATCTCTCTGCTTTTAAACCTGACATTTAGCTGCTTAATCTTTCTACACTATCCGCCTCTGTGGCCACAGAGCCTCTCATTGTGGCGGTCCGTGGTTGAAGGCAGCATAGACATCAGAACTGGTTTCCTCCTTAAGTGCTACATTCCTGTTTCTCTCCTGTATCGTTGGACCATGAAGTTGCTCATTATCTCCAAATGTTGGCGGCTCTATAGGTTGTCCTGGTAGTTTTCTCTCACTGGCTGTTAAAAGATGGCGGCAGGTTGGAGTCTCCTCTTGGTGAATACCTGACCCTTGTGGCAATTTGAATGTCTTGCTCAGCTAGAGGGATTTTATTGTACTGCAGGAAGTAAAAAAGAAAAATGTTTAGACAAGCTAAAGTGTTAAAAGCATAAATACTGGTTCAGTACATTATTGTCCTGAAAGTTCAAGAATATTTACCTTATTTTCTGTTTGCTTCTCTTTCCTTGATTTCCCTGCAAATTGAGCAGTTTGTTAGATAGCTATGGTGCATGATTTTCAACAAAGGTTAAAAGAAGTTGCTGAAAAATCTCACCTTTGCATCCCTGCATCCATATCACAGATATGATAATCACTATGATGAGAAAGGAACCAATCCCAGCAGCAGAGCACCCATACATCCAAAAAATACTGTTTGGTTCAGTTTTGGGATGTTCATCTAAGGGATAAAATAGAACATAAAACTATTTTATTATTACTATTTAGCTTCAGAACAGATTTTCTGCATCAGTTTACCACAAATAACAATGCTGATGACTTCTCTCTTTCTCCGTTTTTGATGATACCCATCAGGCAAATGATTCAAAGCCTTTTTAACAAAGAACAATTTATAGTAATTTTCTATCAAAGGATTCATAGTCTTCTGGGAGGACCTGAAGATACGTGAATACAGTGTTCCAGCAACCATTTCACTGAAAGTAAATTTGGTAGGGCTGTAACTAACAATCATTAAAAGAAAAAAGTATAGATATTTTCATTGTTTACAATCTTGTTATAGTCACTGCTGTAAGTGGGTTGCTCTGTCAGCCAAAGGTATGTTTTAGAGTCTCCATACTTTATAATTGTGTCATCCATAAAATGTGGTTTGATTTATGGGGCATATTTTTGTATTTGACTAAATGGTCAATGTTGGAAACAGAACAAAAAAATATGTAATACCAAATTTTAGGGAACAATATCACAATTTAATTATAAACTGTCCTGACTTGTTTCAGTAGTTATTGTTATATGTGTCTTGATTGTGGAATTATTATTACAATCAGATAAAGAAGCACATATGCATAATAATATAAGCCTGCTTTGATCAAATATTCCTTCTACTGTGATTAGACATTAGACATTGGTTTGTTCATCAGTGGGATAAAATAGAACATAATAAAAATAAATTAATTAATTTATATATTAAGCTTAAAAAATATTTTTTGTATCCTTTAACCATCAATATAAATGCTGATCTATTCATCCTTTTTTTCTTTTACAAAATGAATTATTCATTTTGAAATCAAAAGTCAAACATGAAATTAATAAAACCACATTTTGTACCAAATATATTGCTTTATACCAATCCGGCAAATGATTTATACCCACTTCAAAAACTTACAACCCTGGAAAGCAATGTAGAGCAATAGCAATAATGTTTCTGTAAATTTGGTTTTATTTATGGTGCATAATATCTCATATTATCTACGTCTCAAAGGCCAAAAGGGAATCAGAAGAAAAAATGTGTAAAACTAAATCTTTACAGAAAATGTTGTACAGCTGAAATAATTTAAATTTAAGATTTGAGCCTTAGTTTAAATACTTTTCTCGTCAATTTATGAAAAAGCTTATGTATAATGTACACAGTAGTAACTGAAGGTAAGGACATGTAAAACTCTAATGGGCAGGTAAATTAGAAGGATTGAATTATAAACTCGATCTCCTTACTTTTGTCGTTGTTTATTGTTTTGTTTGTCTCGTTTGTGACCTCAGTTTCGTCTGTAAAAAAAGACCAGATTTATCATCATAACTAGAAGCATAGATGCACGTTAATGTAAGGCTGCTTTGATCAAATATTACTTCTAGTGTGATTACAGGTGCTGGTCATAAAATTAGAATATCATGAAAAAGTAGATTGATTTCAGTAATTCCATTTAAAAAGTGAAACTTGTATATTATATTCATACATTACATACAAACTCATATATTTCAGATGTTTATTTTGTTTAATTTTGATGATTACAAATGACAACAAATGAAAATCTCAAATTCATCATATCAGAAAATTAGAATATTACTGAAGACCAATAAAAACAAAGGATTTATAGAAATGTTGGCCAACTGAAAAGTATGAACATGAAAAGTATGAGCATGTACAGCACTCAGTAGTTAGTTGGGCCTCCTTTGGCCTGTATTACTGCAGCAATGCGGCGTGGCATGGAGTCGATCAGTCTGTGGCACTGCTCAGGTGTTATGATAGCCCAGGTTGCTCTAATAGTGGCTTTTAGCTCTTCTGAATTGTTGGGTCTGGTGTATTGCATCTTCTTCTTCACAATACCCCATAGATTTTCTATGGGGTTAAGGTCAGGAGAGTTTGCTGGCCAATTAAGAACAGGGATACCATGGTCCTTCAACCAGGTACTGGTAGCTTTGGCACTGTGTGCAGGTGCCAAGTCCTGTTGGAAAATGAAATCTGCATCTCCAAAAAGTTGGTCAGCTGCAGGAAGCATGAAGTGCTCTAAAACTTCCTGGTATGTGGCTGCGTTGACCCTGGACCTCAGAAAACACAATGGACCAACACCAGCAGATGACATGGCACCCCAAACCATCACTGACTGTGGAAACTTTACACTGGACTTCAAGCAACGTGGATGAAGTGCCTCTCTTCTTTTCCTCCAGACTCTGGGACCTTGATTTCCAAAGGAAATGCAAAATTTACTTTCATCAGAGAACATGACTTTGGACCACTCACCAGCAGTCCAGTCCTGTTTCTCTTTAGCCCAGGCAAGACGCTTCTGACGCTGTCTGTGGTTCAAGAGTGGCTTGACACAAGGAATGCGACAGCAGAAACCCATGTCTTTCATACGTCTGTGTGTGGTGGTTCTTGAAGCACTCACTCCAGCTGCAGTCCACTCTTTGTGAATCTCCCCCACATTTTTGAATGGGTTTTGTTTCACAATCCTCTCCAGGGTGCGGTTATCTCTCTTGCTTGTACACTTTTTTCGACCACATCTTTTCCTTCCCTTCGCCTCTCTATTAATGTGCTTGGACACTGAGCTCTGTGAACAGCCAGCCTCTTTAGCGATGACCTTTTGTGTCTTGCCCTCCTTGTGCAAGGTGTCGATGGTCGTCTTTTGGACAACTGTCAAGTCAGCAGTCTTCCCCATGATTGTGTAGCCTATAGAACTAGACTGAAAGACCATTTAAAGGCTTTTGCAGGTGGTTTGAGTTAATTAGCTGATTAGAGTGTGGCACCAGGGGCCATCAATTTTGAACCTTTTCACAATATTCTAATTTTCTGATATGATGAATTTGAGATTTTCATTTGTTGTCATTTGTAATCATCAAAATTAAACAAAATAAACATCTGAAATATATGAGTTTGTATGTAATGTATGTATATAATATACAAGTTTCACTTTTTAAATGGAATTACTGAAATCAATCTACTTTTTCATGATATTCTAATTTTATGACCAGCACCTGTAGACATTAGAAAACTGTAAAACCACTCACCACTAACTGTGATATTGATGGTGTGACTAACAGCACCTTCACTTTCACATCCATATTGTCCAGAGTCATTTTTGAGGATCTTTTGAAAAATAAGGAATGAAACTCCTTCCAGAGGCTTGCCATCCTCCCATCCTATTCTAATGCGATTGCTGCTGTCGATGATGAGACGGTCACGTTCGCCCTGTATTTTATACCAGGTGACTCTTGGTGGTGGATTGTTGCAGAATTTAACTGGACAGTCAATCCTGAGTTTCTGTCCAGAAACCACTTCATGATTTGTGTTTCTCAGCACTTGTAGTACAGTGCAGTCCTCATCTGCAGCAGGAGACAACCAGACATAAGAGATTACACACCTGAATGTGCCTTTTGCTGAATTATTAACACTTTATAAACTGAATATTAACAATTAGAGCAAAATCTAAGGACACACCCTGCAACTGAACGCTGTATAATTCACATTCAAATAATCTAACAGAATGTTTGAGATATAAAGTCGGATGGGCGAAGAGTTTCTTCCACACATTGAATTAAAGCTCAGTTGGCAGAACTGTTTGCATAGATGTAGAAAGAATCTACAATAAGGAATATTTATTTTAGAATTTAGGTTTAGAAAGAGGTTTGAGATTGTTTATGCTGAGCGGAGGTTGGTGTTGCAGGAAGAAACGCAAAGCAGCAACTATTAACACAGAATATTTCTTTGTGAAGATGATTATGGAGAGAAAATGAAAAGTACGGAAGCCCAGTAGCTTTAACCTTGAACAATTAGCTAAAGGACACATCAGAATCAACAAGGATGAACAGGCAGCCTTAATGCTGCAGGACTTTCTTGGCCTTGATGATTATTTGATATTAAAAGATACTTCAGTGAAAAAATACACCTGAAAAATAACTGTGATGATATACTGTAACCAGCGCATGTATTAAATTATGGTTAGCTATTAAACTTCTGCTTTGGTTGAAAAGAGTTTTCCCTCATTATGGAAAACTAACATTGTGAAGCTCAAATAGTTTTATAATCTAACAATTATTGCATCATTTGTGTGTGTGTGTTTGTGTGCATATGTAATGGAATGTGTTGTCTTTTCTTGGGTGTTTTTTCTTTTTTTGCTTATACTGTATAGAATCAAACTGTATAAAAAAACAGGAACAGCAAACTAAATATTTACACACTTAGCTAACTGGGTTATTGTTTGCAACATTGAATGTTACTAATTTGGCTATTTGGGACAGAGAAGAATTTCTTTTAAGCTTTTCATGTCTGCAATGCAAGTTACATTTTTTTTAGAATAACAATAAAATAATTGATAATAATAAAAAATTACATAATAATATCATTTCGTGATAAGAATAACATTCTTTGCAGATTTAGTCATCAGTGTTATACCTACACAAAGGACTAATTTCAAACAAAAGACCTGCTAACACACACCTTTTAAACAGCGCAATATCTTATACAATATTACTACATCAGCTCCATTACTCACTGACCATTTAGAATCAGTACAACTGTGAATAAAAAATGTACATCTAATTTTTCTAATTATGACATTAACTCTCATGGTGAGCCAGTCAAAGACTAACATTGCAACACGAGGAAGATACTTTGTTCTACCAAAGTTTAACACTGTCTACACCTAAAGCTGATCTTAAAAATGTATTGCAACTTTATAAATCCCCCAAACCTGCTTCATTTCCTTACTTTAAGACCCCCTAATGTGGTCAACACATCACCAAATATGGCCAAATAGGAAATAGAGCGACAGGAGCTTTATGTGTAATATTTCTAAATAAAAATTTTAGAAATATGAAATAAAAGTAGAATAATCAGTTGACTTCTACAAAATGGAACCAAAGACCTGCAGCCCAGTTTCATGTTTTGTTGTTTAATTTTAGGTTTCATGGCTGCTGAGTTTAGGCTCTGCATCAACTCCGGAAATGGAAAAAAGTTCTGCTCGATTTAAAAAAGCTTAAGAAAGTTTTACACCCTTTGATATTACGTATATATATGTGCTAAACAAAATGCTGTTCATTTAGTCTTAATTATATATCCTAGGTGTTCAAACAAAAACTAAAAAGGAGTTTTTACTAAATTGTGAAAACTGACAAATCCAATCTAATGCTGATTAGTTTAGTATTTATGGTCACTTACTGTCAGCCTCCAGAGTAACGAGGAGAACAGAAGAGATCAGGACAATCAAAAGGACTTTAGAGCTGTTAGAGATCATGATGAGTTCCTGATGAACCGTCCACCTCTGTATAGCTTCTGTATGTTCTGGGTTTTACAGCACAACATATGTGGTAGGTTTACTTCCTGTTCGCTTTCATGGGGTCTTTGGTAAATAATAGCTCAGACTGTGAATACATTTGACTAGACATACAATGAAAAAAATATTTCTGCCTTTGTATTTGTAGATTTTTCTACCTGAAAAAAAGACGCAAAGATCTTTTGAAAAACATTTCATAGATGTCCAGCTGCCAAAGGAGAGAAATAAAAGAGTCAAAGTTGCTAAAGCTCTAACTTCCATGATGTAAAGAAAAGCATTGCCAGACAGGACACTGTCTGGCAATGCGGCAATAAGAATAATTGTCTTGATGCCAAAAATAGCCCAACAGATTTTACTTTCACAAGTTTAGCAGTATGGCAATTGTCATATTGCTCCACTTGTTTCATGCATATAAATTGCTTTATTATACCTATGCAGGGAGTTTTACAGTTTATACGGACACTGCAATGTAAATAAAGCAGAAAAACAGAAGAAGAAAGGGGGAAAAAAAGAAGAAAAAAAGAGAAAAGATGAAAGAAAGAAGAGATAGAAAGGAGACAATGACAAACATTTTCAGTCTGCTTCATCACCTGTAACGAGATGAAAAAAGAACAGCACAACCGAAAGACATGGTACGAGACATACAATAAAGCAACACCTTGAAACTATCGCTAAAGTAATATTATTAAGTCTAACATGTACTCTGTGTTACCTGAAGATGAATGTGGGCTTTCTGTATGGAAGTAAATCTCTGAGTACCTGGAGCCAAGCACCTGTAATTGTTTGTGAGGGTGAACTTGTGCATGTAAAGTTTATCCATAGAAAAAATGCTCAATAGTGGTTGTGGAGAGCTGAAGAGGCACACCCCCCAGAGCACTGAGTCCAGCGCCGGGAGACCCAAAGCCCCAGGCGCCCAAAGGAACCCCAAGAGCAAAGGCACCAAGGAGGGGCCAACCCCGGAAATCAGACCCCCACCAAGGGAGGAGGAGAGACAGCACCGAAGAAGCCCCCCAGCCACCGCCATGCCGGCGCCCCGAAGTACCCTGAAGTAGGGCTGGGCACCGAACACCGGCCCCCCCACGGCACCGACCGAAACGCCCCCGCCCAACAGAGCACCGAAACACGCCCCGCCCCCCGGCACCAAGCCCCGGCGACCGGCCACAACACCCAACGCGACCGCACCACCCAGGAAAAACACACAGGCAGCCCGGCCCAAAGCCGGGGCCCACGAGCATCTGCCGCAAACCGGCCGCGAGCGCCGCGGGACCCCCCCAAAATGCCCCCCAGGCCAAAAGCGCGGCCCCACCCCACCAAGACTGATGCCAACAGCACGCAATGCAACACACCACGCACAGAATCAACCCAAGAGCAGAAAAGCTGCCCGGCGCCCAACCGCAAGAAGAGCAGACCGCAACCGGTGCAACCACCCCCCCCCCAGCAGCCCGTGGGCAGCACAAAGCCAGAGCGGAATGAACCATGCCGCTCCCCCACCAGACGAAGCCAGAGCAGCACAGCCGCCCCGGCCCCCCTACGCGCGCTGGCCAGAACCGATACCACAGAACCGGCATCGGAAAAAGCATCGCCCAGGAACGGGCATCGAATTGAAGGCACAGACACCGAAAATCCCCGAACAACACCCAGCCCCACCCCGAAGTGCATCCAGTCCCGGGCCCCAGGGATCCAAGGCCCCAGGGGCGCCCGACCCCCAGACAGGAGCCCCAGCAAAGCCCCGGCCGGCCGGGGCCAGCGGAGAGGCCGCCAGGAATGAGCCAGCAGCCCCCCGGGCATCCACCCCCAGACCCCAAGCTCCACCAGTGCACCGGTGAGCCCCGACGCCAGCCAGCGGAGGGAGAGCAGGACGGGGGGAATGGGCTCCGCACTTAGCCGAGACTTGATGTATTTGGGAGAGCGTGCAGGTGAGACCCCAACCTGGGAGAGAAAAAAGAAACACTCACACTCTCAATCATGCCTTCCCTCCCTAGTGCGCCCACTCGCACCACAGAAAAAAAAAAGAAAGAAAGAAAGAAAGAAATAATAAAAACCGGACCACCCCCAGCAAGAGAACTTTAGTATGTTTTAAAACCTTTGGTACTAGTTATATCTGTGATATAGAAATTTTTCTTACTTAGTTCTTGCTCTTATTTCAAAGGCAATAATAGCATGAGTTCAGACTAAATCTTTAAGCCTGACCTATATAGTCTATTACAGGTTAACTTAATAGTTATGGTCACTTCCTGTCAGCCTCCAGAGTACCCTTGTATACAGGTTAAATTAATAGTTATGTTCACTTCCTGTCAGCCTCCAGAGTACCGTTGTATACAGGTGAGATCAGAGCAATCCAAAGCACTTTAGAGCCCCAAAAGATCATGTTGGGAACCTGATGAGTTTTACAGCTTCTGTATATTTTATGCCATGAACGATGTGGTACCTTTACTTCCTGTTCCTATTATGAGATCTATCATAGATGTTATCAATGTAGATCCTGCTTTAAATGCTAACAGACATAATGCTACGGATTCAAGAAAAACGTTTCTGTTTTGGCAGCCTAATAAAAACAGAAAATAAAAAAAAGAATAATTAGTTAATAAAATCTGTGTGTGCAGCGGCCAATAAAAAGAGTAAAGCTCTGACTTCAGTAATATAAACAAGAGGGTGAAACAAGACGTTTAATGCAGAATTAATTAGCTAATCAGGTTATAATTTTCCTGTTTTAGTTCAGTTAGGATGTTTAAAAATATCTGTTTGCTAATGAAAAACAAATAAAAGGAAATTGATATTTATGCCCTGTTCTAAATGAAAAGGCTTAATAATGTCCAACCTTTTTGACCTTACTTCAAGGTTTTGTAGCTTGCTCTGTATTAGGATGCCGATCTTATAAAATGTTTGAGTAATTTCATTATTTTAGGACAACTTGTTAACGGCTGTCATTCAGCCACAACATGCACATGTATTTGAGCGAGAAGGATCTTACAGTACAGTCTAGGGGAAAAAAATCTTAAAGATTTTTTGTGAGTGTGTGTTTTAGATCATCACATTAAAAAACTGGTGTTGACATACATTGCTGAATACCCACCCACAGTCTAGAGCTGGAGGAGTAGGAATAAAGGTGAATTTCCTAATTTGCTGATACTAAAGATCAGAGGAAGGAAACTTTGGTGAGCAGACAATATTATTTTATACCTCTTCTAGTCTAGATCTTCTAGTTGATTACTTTGCAGATCTCTCAGACAGATGTAAATACTTTTGTCTTATGCCTGATTGTTCTTTTTTAAAAGGCCAAACAGATGGAATTTTTTCTTGGTTAACCAGAGCTGTGGGAATCCATCCATAGGAAAGGAAAATCTCACTTAGAACCTGCTTGCTACCGTCTTATTTTGTAACATAATACTGGTAAAAAATGTGGCAAAGGTAATCTTTACCAAACTGTCAGAGACAGTTCTCCTGCAATCTCCTGCAGTTCAAACCGAGCATCAGTATGGGGAAGAAAGGTGATTTAAGTGACTTTGAACGTGGCATGATTGCTGGTGCCAGAAGGGCTTGTCTGAGTATTTCAGAAACTGCTGATCTACTGGGATTTTCACGCACAACCATCTCTAGGGTTTACAGAGAATGGTCCGAAAAAGAAAAAACATCCAGTGAGCGGCAGTTCTGTGGGCGGAAATGCCTTGTTGATGCCAAAGGTCAGAGGAGAATGGCCAGACTGGTTCGAGCTGATAGAAGGGCAACAGTGACTCAAATAACCACCCGTTACAACCAAGGTGGGCAGAAGAGCATCTCTGAACGCACAGTATGTCGAACTTTGAGGCAGATAGGCTACAGCAGCAGAAGACCACACCGGGTGCCACTCCTTTCAGCTAAGAAACAGGAAACTGAGGCTACAATTTGCACAAGCTCATCGAAATTGGACAATAGCAGATTGGGAAAACGTTGCCTGGTCTGATGAGTCTCGATTTCTGCTGCGACATTCGGATGGTAGGGTCAGAATTTGGCGTCTACAACATGAAAGCATGGATCCATCCTGCCTTGTATCAACGGTTCAGGCTGGTGGTGGTGGTGTCATGGTGTGGGGAATATTTTCTTGGCACTCTTTGGGCCCCTTGGTACCAATTGAGCATCGTTGCAACGCCACAGCCTACCTGAGTATTGTTGCTGACCATGTCCATCCCTTTATGACCACAATGTACCCAACTTCTGATGGCTACTTTCAGCAGGATAATGCGCCATGTCATAAAGCTGGAATCATCTCAGACTGGTTTCTTGAACATGACAATGAGTTCACTGTACTCAAATGGCCTCCACAGTCACCAGATCTCAATCCAATAGAGCATCTTTGGGATGTGGTGGAACGGGAGATTCGCATCATGGATGTGCAGCCGACAAATCTGCGGCAACTGTGTGATGCCATCATATCAATATTGACCAAACTCCCTGAGGAATGCTTCCAGCACCTTGTTGAATCTATGCTACAAAGAATTGAGGCAGTTCTGAAGGCAAAAGGGGGTCCAACCCGTTACTAGCATGGGGTACCTATTAAAGTGGCCGGTGAGTGTAGGTCAGAAAGGCTTTATACCCTAAACATATGGTTCTGAAAACATTAGTAGGCTATTTTACACACCACAGGCAGTATAAGACTCAAGTGTTCTGTTCCGCAGATTTCTATCGACCATAAAATACACAGTTATACAAATATCACTTTTTCAAGATAATTTCCCCGAAAAACTGGTGCCATGTGGCGTAAAAGACTTACATTTTTTCAAAGGCTCGATCCTAGATTTATTTGACCAATTCTTTTAAGAACATGAAGATAATTATTTACGCCACTGAATCTCTTATCTGGATTAAGGCCAGCAGCTGTTTTTAAACCAACCCCGAAAAGTTCCTCTTGTGGAATTGTGATGGACTGAGCAGTAAGGACAGTCAGCTGTGTGTCAAAAAACAGGGTTCTTTTATTTAATCCAAAATATATACACATATAACATGTACAAAAATTGATCCAGAAATCAGGTCAAATGAACCAAAACTACTCAAAATATTTATAACAGAACAAGACTAACTCGAACAAACTGATACGACATAGGGGAACTTACAGTAAATACTGACTGACCAGACTACAAAAGAAACACATGGGGCCAAATATACAAAAACCTAACTAAACCAAATAAAGCAAAACCCCATTTCCCCCACATTGCATTAATATGGTACGGTCCAAATGAATTACAAATCTTGGAGCACAGTGTAATGGTGAATAAATTCCAAACAGTGAGATTGCTCTGTAAATAAAACCCTGTATGAAGAACTAAATTGCATAAATTGTGTTTGTTTAATTGCTATGACCTATGACAATTTAGGAAATATGAATGAAATAATGCAGTAAAAGAAACAAACTTTTTTGTGTTCTTTGGCCCCTTTTAGCGTTTTTTTTTGGTACATGCCCACAGCAAAATTAGCAAATATTGTTTATCTCAGGCAACTGATGAAGAAAAACAAAAAATATTCTTTAGATCGCTCAGAAAGGATTATAAAATAAAAGATGTGATCTCGTTAAGCTATTGATTATACTGTTTTCTTCTAGCTTACATGGGTTTAGCTGGTTATCTACCATCAAGCTGTGGTTTTTGTATTTTGCAGACCCTTGCACTGTTTTTTATATTCACAATGGTGGGATAACCAACTTATTAACTAGTATTAGTTATGATGAGGTTAGTATTAGAAATAAACAGGTAAGGGTTTGGGTTAGAGTAGATGTCAGGGTTAAGCATAAACGCAGTAACTAAATGACCGTCAATGTAAATAACTGCTATGGCTAGAAATACATGCTTGCTGGGGTTGGTGTATCTAATTGCAAATGATCTAAACACAGGAGAGAAAATATCTTGAAAAAACAATTGCACTCCTTTTCTTTGTCCAAATAAGATTTTTTGGTTCGCTGCGTATATCTCTCTTTTTTGTAGTAATAAATGACATTTATGTGTGGAGCTAATAAAGTTTCATCTGATTTAATTTACCAGTTAGTAACTAACAAGTTCAGACTCATTGATCACAAAAGGTAAACTAAAAAAATCTCTCTGCTTTTAAACGTGACATTTAGCTGCTTAATCTTTCTACTCTATCCGCCTCTGTGGCCACAGAGCCTCTCATTGTGGCGGTCCGTGGTTGAAGGCAGCATAGACATCAGAATTGGTTTCCTCCTAATGTGCTACATTCCTGTTTCTCTCCTGTATCGTTGGACCATGAAGTTGCTCATTATCTCCAAATGTTGGCGCTCTATAGGTTGTCCTGGTAGTTTTCTCTCACTGGCTGTCGAAAGATGGCGGCAGGTTGGAGTCTCCTCTTGGTGAATACCTGACCCTTGTGGCAATTTGAAGGTCTTGCTCAGCCAGAGGGATTTTATTGTACTGTAGGAAGTAAAAAAGAAAAATGTTTAGACATGCTAAGGTGTTAAAAGCATAAATACTGGTTCAGTACATTATTGTCCTAAAAGTTCAATAATGTTTACCTTATTTTCTGTTTGCTTCTCTTTCCTTGATTTCCCTGCGAATTAAGCAGTTTGTTAGATAGCTCTGGTGCATGATTTTTCAACAAAGGTTAAAAGAAGTTGCTGAAAAATCTCACCTTTGCATCCCTGCATCCATATCACAGATATGATAATCACTATGATGAGAAAGGAACCAATCCCAGCAGCAGAGCACACATACATCCAAAAAATACTGTTTGGTTCAGTTTTGGGATGTTCATCTAAGGGATAAAATAGAACATAAAACTATTGTATTATTACTATTTAGGTTCAAAACAGATTTTCTGCATCAGCTTACCATCGATACCAATGCTGATAACTTCACTCCTTCTCCTTTTTTGCTGAACCCATCAGGCAAATGATTCAAACCCTTTTTAACAAAGAAAAATTTATAGTAATTCACTATCAAATGATTCATAGTCTACTGGGAGGACATGAAGATACGTGAATACAGTGTTCCAGCAACCATTTCACTGAAAGTAAATTTGGTAGGGCTGTAACTAACAATCATTTTAGTAATCTGTTACTATGGCAGGTAATTTTTTTTTTTTTTTCAGGTTTTTCAGGTTCATTTCAGGAGAAAAAAAAATGTAATACCAACATTTTAGGGAACACAATCATACAATTATGAACTGTCCTTACTTGTTTCGGTAGTTATTGTTATATGTGTCTTGGTTGTGGCCTCCATTTCCTCTGTAATACAGTATATATATAAAAAAAACTTTTATTATTACAATGAAATAGAGAAGCACAAATGCATAACATTGTAAGCCTGCTTTGATCAAATATTACTTCTAGTGTGATTAGACATTACACTTTGGTTTGTTCATCTGTGAAATAATATAGAACATAATAAAAATAAATCAATTAAATTATATATTCAGCTTAAAAATATATTTTTTGTATACTTTAACCGTTAATAGAAATGCTGATCTCTGCATCCCTTTTCTCTTTACAAAATATTTTTTTTTCATTTTGAAATCAAAAGTCAAACATGAAATTACCAAAACCACAACATTTGGTACCAACTATATATTGCTTTATACCCATCCGGCAAATGATTCATACCCAGTTATGTTAATATAAGGAGAAAACTGTAAAACCACTCACCAATAACCGTGATATGGATGACATGACTAAGACTGCCTTCACTTTTACATCCATATCTTCCAGTGTCAATTTTGAGGATCTTTTGAAAAATAAGGAATGAAACTCCTTCCAGAGGCTTGATCTCCTCCCATCCTATTCTAATGCGATTGTTGCTGTTGATGATGAGACGGTCACGTTCGCCCTCTATTTTATACCAGGTGACTCTTGGTGGTGGATTGTTGCAGAATAGAACTGGACAGTCAATCCTGAATTTCTGTCCAGAAACCACTTCATGATTTGTGTTTCTCCGCACTAGTAGTTCTGTTGTACAGTCCTCATCTGCAGCAGGAGACAACCAGACATATGAGATTACACACCTGAATGTGTCTGTTACTGAATTATTAACACTTTATAAGCTAAATATTAACAATTAGACCAAAATCTTAGGACACACCCTCCAACGGAACGCTGTATAATTCACATTCAAATAATCTAACAGAATGTTTGAGATATAAAGTTGGATGGGTGAAGATTTTCCTCCACACATAGAATTAAAGCTAGGTTGGCAGAACTGTTTGCATGGATATAGAAATAAAAGGAACAATAAGGAATATTTATTGTAGAAATTAGGTTTAGAAAGAGGTTTAAAATTGTTTATGCTGAGAGAAGCAACTATTAACACAGAAAATTTCTTTGTGAAGATGATTATGGAGAGAAAATAAAAAGTACGGAAGCCCAGTAGCTTTAACCTTAAACAATTAGCTAAAGGACATAGCAGAATCAACAATGATGAACAGGCAGCCTTAATGCTGCAGGACTTGCTTGGCCTAAATGATTGTTTGGTATTAAAAGATCTCTGAAAGATACCTGAAAAATAACTGAGATGATATGCTGTAACCAGCGCATGTTGTCTTTTCTTGGGTGTTTTTTTCTTTTTTGCGTATACTGTATAGAATCAAACTGTATATAATAAAACAGACACAGCAAACTAAATATTTATACAAATAGCTAACTGGGTTGTTGTTTGCAACAATAAATGTTACTAATCTGGCTATTTGGGACAGAGTAGAAATGCTTTTAACCTCTTCATGTCTTTTAGAATAAAAATAAAATAATTGATAATAATAAAAAATTACACAATAATATTATTTCTTAATAAGAATAACATTCTTTGCAGGTTTAGTCATAAGTGTTTTACCTACTCAAAGGACTGATTTCAAACAAAAGACCCGCTAACAGTCACTTTTTAGACACCACAGTATTGTATACGGTATTACCACATCAGCTCCATTGCTCACCAGAGATGGAAAGTAACGAAGCACAAATACTTCATTACTGTACTTAAGTAGATTTTTCTGATATTTTTACTTTACTACTTATTTTTATGGCGACTTTTTACTTCTACTCCTTACATTTTTACACAAATATCTGTACTTTCTACTCCTTACATTTTTAAAAACTGGCTCGTTACTTTAGTTTTGAATCATTTCAATGGAGTTACCGTTATTATTTTTCACATCATCAATAGTAAAATTCAGTCTAATTGGATGGGAATCTACGTTGCATTTGACGCACCACTACAAGATGAATCGACAGATTCGGCGGTATTCATTCGCGGCAAATCATTGCAGCTTGGTGGCGGTGGCGTTAGCATAGTAGTATGGACGACGATGATTGAAAATGAACACAACGGAAATCTAGTCCTATTGGCAGACATCCATTTAAAATGTAGGCAACGGCATGAAAAAAGTGGTTTCTACTTTTACTTTTATACTTTAAGTCAATTTACAAGCCTGTACTTTGTTACTTTTATTTGAGTAAAGAAGTTTAATCAGTACTTCCACTTTTACCAGAGTATTTTTTAACACAAGTATCTGTACTTTTACTCAAGTATGGAAAGTGAGTACTTTTGCCATCTCTGTTGCTCACTGACAATTTAGAATGAAACACAGCTTTTCTGATTATGAGATTATTCAGTCTCATGGTGAGCCAGTCAAACACTAACATTGTGATACTAGGAAGATACTTTGTTCTACTAAAGTTTAACACTGTGTACCCCTAAAAGCTGATCTTAAAAAATGTATTGCAATTTTAAAAATCCCCCAAACCTGCTTCATTTCCTTGCTTTAAGACCCCCTAATGTGGTCAACACATCACCAAATATGGCTAAATAGGAAATAGAGTGACAAGAGCTTTATGTGTAATATTCCTAAATTAAAAATTTAGAAATATGAAATAAAAATAGAATAATCAGTTGACTTCTACAACATGGAATCAAAGACCTGAAGCCCAGTTTCATGTTTTGTTGTTTAATTTTAGGTTTCATGTCTGCCGAGTTTAGTCTCTGCATGAACTCCGGAAATGGAAAAAAGTTCTGCTCGATTTAGAAAAGCTTTAGAAAGTTTTAAACCCTTTGATATGACTTATATCTGTGCTAAACAAACTGCAGTTTATTTAGTCTTAACTATATATCGTAGGTGTTCAAACAAAAACAAAAAAGGAGTTTCACTAAAACGTGAAAACTGACATGTCCAATCTAATGGTGATTAGTTTAGTATTTATGGTTACTTACTATCAGCATCCAGAGTAACGAGGAGAACAGATGAGATCAGGACAATCAAAAGGACTTTAGAGCTGTTAGAGATCATGATGATTTCCTGATGAACCGTCCACCTCTGTATAGCTTCTGGGTTCTACAGCACAACATATGTGGTAGGTTTACTTCCTGTTTGGTTTCATGGGGTCTTCGGTAAATAGTAGGTCATACTGTGAATGCATTAGACTAGACATACAATAGAAAAATATTTCTGCTTCTGCATTTGCAGATTTTTATACCTGGAAAAAAGACGCAAATATCTTTTGAAAAACATTTCATAGATTTCCAGCTGCCAATGGCGAAAAAATAAAAGAGTTAAAGTTTCTAATGCTCTGACTTTCAGGATGTAAAGAACAGCATGAACAAAGGGGTCGATTGTTCCAGGCAAATGACAGAAGAGGGCCCAAAATTGACACTCTGACCATTTAAAATACAGAAAATATTTTTGATAAATATATTTAATCTAAGAGTACCTAAATATATAAATATATCTGCATTATGCAAGGCAAGGCAAGGCAAATTTATTTGTATAGCACAATTCAGTACAAAGACAATGCAAAGTGCTTTAAATGTTTAAAATTTGTAAAATAAAACAGGATCAAAGCAAGTAGGAAAAAAAATACATAAATAAAATAGTATAAAATAAAAAATGCAGAAACAAAAAAGAAAATTAAAAACAGTTGGACTAAAAAAAAATAAAAAAGTTAAACTAATGATGTTTCATTTAAATGTTTAACTAGAACAGTCGAAGGCAACCCTAAACAAATGTGTTTTTAGTCTTGATTTAAAGGAACTCAGGCTTTCCACACTTTTAGTTACATTTAGGTACATTAGGTATGTGTAATAAGTTGTCTTTAACATTAGAACTCCCCCCACCCCAACATAAAATGGTTTGACCAGGATAACGACCTGCTGCAAAGTTTGTGTCATTACAAAGTAAGAATGCAAAAAGACTGTGTTGTCCCGGGTCGCTAGCAAAGCTGTCAGCTGGTCCATGTATAGAGATGAAAATGCCCTCGTCACATTTCTGCTTTGGCCCCTCAGATAATTAAGTCTACAATCTGCACTGGTGATAGCACTAATTTTAGGCACTGATGATATCACACTGGCATTGAAGCAGAATTATTTGGACAGACAGCTGATTATAGACACAGATCAGCTTTGCTCCGTTCATCAATCTGCAGCATCAGTGAAAACCTGAATGAAATTCTTCCTCATAGTCAGAAAAACCATGTAGGTTGATTTGCTATTCTGCTGAAGCAAAAATGAACACAAGAATTGGAAAAGAAACCCAGTCTAACCACAATCAGGGTGTAGCTGCACATCAAAAACCCAGGTTCACCCAGACTTCCCTAATTTAAAGAGCACCTTGTTACACACCACCATGAGCAACATAGATATATTCAACTTTGAATTATTCATTTGTTTAATTAAAATGTCATATATGTGGATTTTGAAGGCATGAATGAAGTAATTAAATAATAACTTCATTTTAGATGATTTAGTAACATTACAAATTTAACACATACAAATGTTTTGCAAATATATAGAATGTATGTAAGAAGTTCAGCAGATCAGAAGCATCAAAAATCCTCACTGTTCTAGAATATCACTGACATAATTTATTTATTTCTGCAGACTGGTGTAATATTTGCATAGATTTCATCAGACGACCGGTGACATAGATCAGCTGTCCTCCTGCATCTTCCTGCAAAATGGATAAGAAGAATAATCGGTTACTGCCCCCTAAATCATGCTAAGTAGCATTTTGCTGTAAGATCTTCTGCATTAGGGAATTGCAAAGTAAGCATCAAAATGTCTTACCTCTAAGCACTTTCTGGGAAATGATGCAAATAAAAATCCCTATTATTAAAAAAGACCCAATTCCAACAACATAGTACATGTAATTCCAAAATACATCCAAAGCTACCGTGTTCTCTGCAAGATAAAAAGAAAAAAGAAAATTAAATCAGAATCAGAGAAACATGATTGTTTATTTTTTGCTTAAGGTTGTTTACAACGAGAATATAAACCAGATAAGGAGGTAGTAAGAGGTTCAAAACTGAGGTTAAATTTGTTCCAAGTTGAAAAATTTGGTGTTTTTTTTGGTTCAGTATTTTTAAAGTGATGGTTTAATATTTATTATCTAAGTTGGAATATGAATAAATATGTATTTGCTTATAATTTGTAGAAACCAGGCATAAAAACCAATACAATTTGATTGCTAGAGGAACTTTCATGATCTCAGCACTGATGTGTCAGATCCCTCATTCCACACACCTGCTTCGCTTACCTGCTCATCTTATCCACCTGCATTAGTCACTATATAACCAGCCCTCAGACAAGTAATCCGTGCCAGATTATTTCGAGCTTTTGGTGAGACTTAGTCCAGTCTTCTTGTGTTCTGACTCCCTGATC
Source organism: Cyprinodon tularosa (assembly GCF_016077235.1). NCBI lineage: Eukaryota > Metazoa > Chordata > Actinopteri > Cyprinodontiformes > Cyprinodontidae > Cyprinodon > Cyprinodon tularosa. The sequence goes on from NW_024039695.1 coordinate 344,004, forward strand.
CTGCCTCTCGACCTCTGAGCCTGAATATTCCAGTCTGATCTGTTTGCCTGACCTGTCTTCCGACCCCTGCTGGATCTTTGCCTGCTTGTGTACTAACCAAACTATTTCCCGACCACTGAGCCTGTCTGCCCTCATCCAACCTTTCAACCACACTGCGTACCGTACCTGGAACAATGACCTGACTCCACCCTGGATTCTGCTTTGGCACGTCTCTGACCTCCTGGCTCTGACAACCAACAACGTCATTAACATCGGCTTTGGCTTCAACCTTTGGATCATCCTACCTACCTTCGTCTGCTCGGTTCTAATCTCCTGCCTGTCCTGTATGACCTCTGAGACATCAGTGTCTGGGACTATGTGCGGCGACCTCTGCTCCGCATTGGCAGCCAGCCGGTCACAACGATTCTCTGCCTCTGGACTCACACTGAAGTATAAAACCAGGTTAGTGCCTCACACGTTCAGGATCATTCACTTCTAGAGAGACGTGGAACCTTCTGTCTATCCCCAAAAAGGTTCCTGCCTTAGACGCTAAAGCCGGGTACTCGGCTTCTGTTGTCAATAAATGTTCTGAGAAATCTAAATGTTTGTCCCCTTTGAATACTGGATCCTTGAGTTCTGAGTCAGTCAAGGACTCAGTAAATAGTAAATCAGCACAAGAGCCAATTCAGTACACAGCCATTTTAATGTGTCCCGAGCTGTGAGCCGAGTTAGAATAAAGCCTTGCCGTCTAGAAACAAATCCTCCAAAAAGGTTTTAGAGGTTCATAACCTCCAGAGCTTCATACCTTGGAACTTACTGATCCCTTTTTTAAATGAACAAAGAAAACATGTGTGATAAATTGATTCTATTGATCAATTAAATTAGCTTTTTTATGAACGTTACATCTTTTGTAATAATTGGAATTTCTCATTCATTATCCTCCTCCTTCAGAGTCCGTAGTTCAGAGTGACATCATCTTGTCCCTTTTTGTTCTAAGATGTATACATAAAACTCATAAACCAGTTTACTGTATAATAGCTGCAAACATACGGTGTGCTGTGTTTTCATTTTATACAATCGCAGGGCCTGACAAATTATTTTTACAATCATATTGGATTTGGCTGCACTTCGAAATTAACATCAACTTTCAGAAAGGATTAAAAACAATTTCCCTCATTTAATATCATAAAATAAAAAAAATAATCAGATACTTAAGCCATATCATGCCCAAGTAAAATGGTTTTTAGATTATAGTTAATTATTTGCCATCTACAGTCAGTTTATGAAACACAAATTATGAACACTTACAGCTGAAGAGTTTCCAGAGTGTAAAAATGCTGTTTTTGCAATATATATATATATATATATATATATATATATATATATATATATATACACTATATTGCCAAAAGTATTTGCTCACCTGCCTTGACTCACATATGAGCTTAAGTGACATCCCGTTCCTAATCCATAGGGTTCAATATGACGTCGGTCCACCCTTTGCAGCTAGAACAGCTTCAACTCTTCTGGGACGGCTGTCCACAAGGTTTAGGAGTGTGTTTATGGGAATTTTTGACCATTCTTCCAGAAGCGCATTTGTGAGGTTGCACACTGATGTTGGACGAGAAGGCCTGGCTCTCAGTCTCCGCTCTAATTCATCCCAAAGGTGTTCTATCGGGTTGAGGTCAGGACTCTGTGCAGGCCAGTCAAGTTCATCCACACCAGACTCTGTCATCCATGTCTTTATGGACCTTGCTTTGTGCACTGGTGCACAGTCATGTTGGAAGAGGAAGGGGCCAGCTCCAAACTGTTCCCACAAAGTTGGGAGCATGGAATTGTCCAAAATGTCTTGGTATGCTGAAGCATTCAGAGTTCCTTTCACTGGAACTAAGGGGCCAAGCCCAGCTCCTGAAAAACAACCCCACACCATAATCCCCCCTCCACCAAACTTTACACTTGGCACAATGCAGTCAGACAAGTACCGTTCTCCTGGCAACCGCCAAACCCAGACCCGTCCATCAGATTGCCAGATGGAGAAGCGCGATTCGTCACTCCAGAGAACGCGTCTCCACTGCTCTAGAGTCCAGTGGCGGCGTGCTTTACACCACCGCATCCGACGCTTTGCATTGCACTTGGTGATGTATGGCTTGGATGCAGCTGCTCGACCATGGAAACCCATTCCATGAAGCTCTCTGCGCACTGTTCTTGAGCTAATCTGAAGGCCACATGAAGTTTGGAGGTCTGTAGTGATTGACTCTGCAGAAAGTTGGCGACCTCTTCGCACTATGCGCGTCAGCATCCGCTGACCCCGCTCCGTCAGTTTACGTGGCCTACCACTTCGTGGCTGAGTTGCTGTCGTTCCCAAACACTTCCATTTTCTTATAATACAGCTGACAGTTGACTGTGGAATATTTAGGAGCGAGGAAATTTCACGACTGGATTTGTTGCACAGGTGGCATCCTATCACAGTTCCACGCTGGAATTCACTGAGCTCCTGAGAGCGACCCATTCTTTCACAAATGTTTGTAAAAACAGTCTGCATGCCTAGGTGCTTGAATTTATACACCTGTGGCCATGGAAGTGATTGGAACACCTGATTCCAATAATTTGGATGGGTGAGCAAATACTTTTGGCAATATAGTGTATATATATATATATATATATATATATATATATATATATATATATATATATATATATATATATTATTTTTATTTATTCATTATTATTTTTTTTTTGCTTTATAGATAAATAGTTTGCTGTTCTGATCCCAGATCTGCTCACCAGCTACTCACCATTGACTGTGATATTTATGACGTGGCTCACACTGCCTTCACTTTCACACTGATATCTTCCAGCATCACTTTCATTGAAATTTTGGAAAATAAGGTACGAGCTCCCTTCCAGTGGTTTTCTCTTCTCCCACCCAATTTTAATGCGATCGCTGCCATTGATACTGAGACGAGTGAATTTTTCCTCTATTTTATACCAGATGACAGTTGGTGGTAGGTTGTTGCAGAGTACAGCTGGGCAGTCAATCCTCAGTTCTTGTCCAGGAAAGGCCTCATAAACTGTGTTTCGCCAAACTTTTAGTTCTGTTGTGCAGTCTTCACCTGCAACAGGAGACAACCAAACATAAGAGATTAGAAACCTTGGTGCTTCTTTTGCGACATTACACTTTAAAAACATGACCTTTGTCAAGATTTTTGGAAACACTAACTGGACAATGCAACTGTATATTATAATATACATATTCATTAAGAAACATTCCCACCTTTACCTATGGTGATGAGATCTGCGTAATGACTGAAAGGACAGGATTACAAATACAAGCGCCCAAAATGAGTTTCCTTCGAAGGGTGCGCCACCCTTCGAGATCGGATGAGGAGCTCATTTAGCTCGGAGTAGAGTCGTTGCTCCTCCATGTCGAAAGGGGCCAGCTGAAGTTGCTCGGGCATCTGTTTCGAATGCTTCCTGGTCGCCTCCCTTGGGAGGTGTTCCAGGCATGTCCCATTGGGAGAAGGCTTCGTGGAAGGCCCAGGACACGCTGGAGAGACTATGTCTCTGATCTGGCCTCGTGTCGCCTTGGGGTCCCTCCAGAGCAACTGGAGGAAGTGTGTGGGGATCAGGAAGTCTGGGCATCTTTGCTTAGACTGCTGCCTCCGCAACCCGGCCCCGTATATGCAGAAGAAAATGGATGGATGGATAAAAACCATATATGATGAAATAAATTATCTTGATGTCAGAACTGTGTTGGCAAAATGTAGAAAGCATAATGTGTGTTTTGGAAACTTTTTGGATGTAATGAGGTTCGAAAGGTTAAAATAGTTTGTGATTAATAAGGACGATAAAGGTGTGACAATAGATGAGGTGGGTAGTAACTAAGTACATTTACATGAGTAACTTTGTGAAAAATAAAATGTACTTTTAGGGGTAGTTTTATTGTATTGGGGCGACAGTGGCTGAGTTTGCCCTGCAACCAGAGGGTTGTCGGTTCAAGCCCCAGCTCCGGCTTTCAGTGTCGTTTTTGTCCTTGGGCTTTGCTTACTGATGGTCGGAGAGACTGATGGCGCTAGTGTACGGCAACCTCGTCTCTGTCAGTGAGCCTCAGGACAGCTCTTGCTACTATCTACCTTGTCACCATCAGTGTGTGTGTGTGTGAATGGGTGACTGACTAAAGTGCTTTGATTAAGTCCTCTGACTTGAAAAAGCGGTTTATTAGTACAGGCCATTTGGCATTTATTGTACATTTTACTTAGTGAGTTAAAAATATGAAATATTTAAGCTCTTAGTTGAGTAAAAATTCTGGCTACTCCATCCAATGTAAGTAACTTCACTTAATACTGACATGCACCATTTAAAGACACTTTGCACTTTACTTTACATTTGTTGAGTCTGCTTTCATTTGGAGGCAGAGTAAAAATACATTAAAAGCTATATTGTAAGTTAACCTACTCTAAAATACTGTAACTAATTATTCATCCCACCTAAACTTTGTATTGTGTAATTACTGAATGTTATATGTTATTTCTATCTTATTCTTTGAACCATCAGAGTTTGCACATCATATAATAATTTGTTAAATGCTGCATCATTTTGTAAAACATTAACTCAGTTGTTAGTAAGAACATGGTTAGTTAGTAGATCAGTTAGTCTGTACTTGAGTAGCCTTTCTACCAAATACTTTTCTACTTTTACGTGAAGTAATTTTTTTCTAAAGGCTACTGTTTATTTCTATTAAGTAAAAATATGATGAAGTAGGTCCTCTACCCACCTCTGGACAATAGGCTAAAGGCAAAAAAAACTGCATATGATACTTAGACTTAGACTTAGACTTAGACTTCTTTATTTGTCATTTTGTATGCACAGGGTGCATACAGAACGAAATTGCGTTACATACAGCTTATGAACGTTGCATTGATATTTCAAATGGCACGAGTTATAGAAATCCTATAAGGTTCAGAAAAACTCAGAGTGGATGATGTCTTATTATTATTGAAATATTTTTATTGGGTTTTTAATTGTGCATAACAATTAAAAACCAGACCAAACTTCCTAACATAAGCAATAATATGACAATAACAAAGAAAAATAAATAAAAAATCAGGTGAGCGTGTAAGAGAAATCATAATATGATAGAAATGGGTGGAATAATATCGATGTTACAGTACTGTTACAGAGCCTATGATTTAATAATAACACAATTTTTCCAGCAGGAAATTGTAACTGAAAATAATTTAGAAATGGCTGCCAGACCTTGCAGAACCTCTGTGTTGATCCCCTGATCGTTAGCTTTATTTTCTTGAGTTTTAAGTGTGCCAATTAAATCCTCAACCCATCACCTGTGTGTGGGAGGCCTCTCTGACTTCCACTTATGCAAATAAAGACTAAATATAACCATCCCTGCAGGGGTCTCACCAAATATAGCAATTTCGAGTGCAGTCCTTTACAAACGTAAGAAAATGTGTCGATAAGAGTGGATGACGTATAAGTTTTACAAAGGTTGGTTGCCAGAATTGGGCAATATGGCTGAAAAATTTTATCAGATTTTTTCCTATAAAATCTGATGGATTTCTTTCTTAACAAACTGAATATGTAAAGCATCAGAATGAGGACCAAACATTCAAGCAGACACAGTGGAAGGCGGTTAAAGATTTATAGTTATGAGCAACCGGTGAATAGATTTACCTTTTCACACAGCGCCATGAAGATTTTTATTTTTTTTTCTCCAATCGTATAAAAAAAAAATGTATTTAATAACTGCATTTTGTGCATAGCTATCTTTGACTGATGTTTAAATGTGTGATGTTCCAAAACAAGTGTGGGGAAAAAAGGGAAACGAACTCAGAAGGAGCGGAAACATTTTTTCACACCACAGTGAAGCTGCACTGCCCCTGTGTTACATTTTGCCAGAAATATGAGTAATTACCATTTTAGTTTTTTTTTTTTTTTTTTTTTACTTTGCATAGAATGCAAAGATCTGCTGCTCAGGCTCATTTCTTACAGTTAAAATCTTGAGCTTTAATTGTCAAGGCTGCACAGTTTGATATTTGTATCGTCAACTCCAGAACTGTAAAAAGCTCAGTTTGAGGTGTTAAACCTTCTTCTACATCTTAAACATCCCACTACTACATCTTAAACCCTTTTATATACATTTTGTCCATGCTAAAAGAATTGTGCTCTAGTTCCTACCTTTACTTTTTAGGTATTTATATCAAAGCATTAGGACTGAATGCCTGTGCTAATTGTCAGTCGTCATGTAAAAACCACGGTTTAATCGAAGTCCGGTCGCCTCTGATTCAGTCAGTTTTTTTTTGTTTGTTTGTTTAAGACCGAATCTTTAAAACAGACTAAAAACAGTCTAGTTTAGTAGTTACGGTAACTTACTGTCAGCATCCAGAGCGACGAGGAGAACAGATGACATCAGGAGAAATACAAGGACTTTAGAGCTTTTAGAGGTCATGATGGTGTCCTGTTGAACTGGCCGCTTTTGTGTTGCATCTATATGTGTGTTGGGTTTTATATCACAACATATTTGGTGAGTTTACTTCCTGTTGGCTGATATGGGGTCTTTGGTAGACGTGTTTAGAATAGATCACACTGTAAATGCTATTACATTTCCTGTAGAACCATGTCCGTTTCTTAAGCTATACATTCTTTTAATAGTAAAAAGTCACAGACATACTTTATGATTATGTTAAAAGAGGCTCTGCTGTGCAATTAGATATAAAAAAAGTGAAAAAAAATCTACTACAGCTCCAACTTTTGTAATAAAAAAATGAAAGCAGGATTTTTTTCGCCTGAAATGTGACATCCAGTTGAAACCAGAAATTTACAACAGTGATTTGGACTCTGTTTTCCTGCTTTAAGTCAGTCAAAATGCTAAATCCAAAATTACATTGAGAGATGATTATGTTCTCTTCAAAATCCAAAGGCTTCACGATGTCTAACTTTTTTTTTTTAGGAATCTGTCTTATTGCCAGCAGCCACGCTCTGCTCTGAGATCTTTATCCGTGATGCATTAAAAGCATTCAGTGCAATAAATACACACCAAGCAGCTATCTGCCACCACTGACTATCAATTAGATTCAACAAACACAGATTATACAGTGTTTCCCTTTACTTTTAAATACTTTCTTTCTATATAAATACTTTGCTTTGCATAGCATCAAACTTGACCCTAAATCTAATTTAACCTCTAAAAGTTTGTTTGTTCAGTTGATCTGAAGGCCTATTTGCAGGACAAATAGATGAGCTGAAAAGGAGCATTGTTTATTTATTTATTTTTTGCTGTAGCAGGGACTGATTAACTTAACAGAAAAGAAAGCATCCTGAGTCCAGAAAGTAGAAAGTTTATTGAGTTGAGGTTAGATTTAGGTTTAGGAAGCACTAGTAACTGGTATCAGTTGCCTGCCAGAGTTAGGGCATAAAAAAAGTTTGAAAAAGACTAAAAATCAATGGAAGTTGTTGATGGGTGCCGTCTCTATTTGCATAGATCTACATTAAGGTGAGAGAAGATGTTTCTTTGCCAAAAGAAAATTATTGAATTTCATAGAAAATCTGCATGAGAAACCCTAAAGTTAACAAAACTAACCACTGACAATATCAGTGCAAAATGTCAAATGACCACTATAAGTTAAGACTAGATTAGTCACCATGAAGAGTCACTTCTAAGAAATCCAGCTGACTGTCTGCCTTTAAACCTGACGTATGGCTGAATATTCAGTCTCCTCTGTCTGCCTCTGTGGCCACAGAGCCTCTCTTTGTGGCGGTCTGTGGTTGAGAGCAGCATAGATGACAGAACTGTCCTCCCCTTGTGTTACATTCCTCTGTCTGTTTCTCTCCTGCATCCTTTGACCGTGACGCTGCTCATTCCCTCTTGATGTCCTGGGGATCTCAATCCACTGTAGGAATAAAAAGTAAAAATTCTAAATAAGTTAAAATGTTAAAGGTATAAACACTTAACCTGAACGCTCAGGATTTTACCTGATCTGTTTGTTTGTCTTTCCTTGATTTTCCTGCAGGTTAAGCAGTTTGTTTAATAGCTATTACATTATTTAATTACTAGTTGAGGCTAAATAAAAATATATATATACATCTCACCTTTGCATCCCAGCTTGCATATCACCGATATAATAACAACCATGATGACAAATGAACCAATCCCAGCAGAGTACACAAATATCCAAAAAATACCTCTCGGTTCAGTTTTGGGATGGTTATCTATGAGACAAAATAGAAAAAGTATATACTTTATACACTTCATACCAATAAGGCAAAAGATTCATACCAAATTATAAAAACTGAGAATTTGAAGTATTTACTATAAGAACACTTATATTCCTTTATTGTAAGTTCATTTGGTTTGAATTGCAGGGCATTATTTAGTATTTTATGGGATATTTTGGGGAATCAAAATAGTTTTCCTAAATATTTTAGAATGTTTTGTGCAACTGTAAGATTTGAGCATCAATATGATTATTTTTCTCTTCATTCTATGAAAAAACTTAAGTATAATATACATTGTTATGAAATGGTTTGATTACAGTACTAAATGAAGGTAAGAAAGTATGAAACTAAAGGGCAGGTAAGGTAGGAGGACATAATTATAAACTCTCCTTACTTGTGTCGTTGGTTATTCCTTTATTTGTCTTGTTTGTGACCTCAATGTTCTCTAAAAAACAAAAAAGATTTATCATCATAACCAGATATAGAAGCACAGATGCATATTAATTTAAGGCTGCTTTGATCTAATATTACATATTATGATTTGACATTCGAAAACAGTGAAACCACTTACCAGTAACTTTGATATGGATGACATGACTAACACTACCTTCACTTTCACATCCATATCCTCCAGAGTCTTTTCTGAGGATCTTTTGAAAAATAAGGAATGAAACTCCTTCCAGAGGCTTGATCTCCTCCCATCCTATTCTAACCCGATTGCTGCTGTCGATGATGAGACGTTCACGTTCGTCCTCTATTTTATACCAGGTGACTTTTGGTGGAGGATTGTTGCAAAATAGAACTGGACAGTCAATCCTGAGTTTCTGTCCAGAAACCACTTCATGATTTGTGTTTCTCCGCACTCGTAGTTCAATGCAGTCCTCATCTGCAGCAGGGGACAACCAGACATAAGAGACTGTACACCTGGATGCGTCTTTTACTTAACCGTTTACACTTGATAAGCTGAATCTTAACAAATAGAGCAAAATCATGGGACCCACCCTCAAACCAAACTCTGTATAATTGACATACAAAAACATTTGGATGCTTGAAGAGTTTCCTTCACACATAAAATGAAAGCTCAGTTGTCAGAACATTTTGCATTGATGTAGAAAGAAAGGAACATTTATTTTGTGGAAATTTTTGTTTGTAAGAAGGTTTGGAAAGAGGTTTGAGATCTTTTTAGGCTGTGGGAAGTTTGGTGCTGCAGAGGCAAAGCAGCATATTATAACACTCTGTGAAGAAAATTATGGAGAGGAACTGGAAAGTACGGAAGCCCAGTAGCTTTAACCTTGAACAATAAGTTAAAGGACATACATTATAGAATCAACAATGATGGAACAGGCCTCAGTACTGCAGACCATGGAGATGACCTGAATGAACATTAGTCACATATTGAAAAAAATACTTAAAGGAAAGAAAATAAACTTGAAGAATAACTTTGATTATATAACCAGGATATGTATTTGGTTATGATGAGTTATTAAACTTTTATTTTGAAGAAAAAGATTTTAACCTGTTTGCAGAAATTTGATATTGTTACATTTGAATAAATTAATTATCTAATTGTTGTAAATGTCACTGTGACATTTTTGTGTGTGTACGTTATGTAAAGGAATATGTGCTTTTTGTTTGCTTTTTTATAGTCTATAAATGGCATGGATATATATATATATCACTACAGTATTACTTTCCTACATATTTAACTCTGTTGCAGTGACATATAGATCACTTATTGAGCTTGACAACCTCAAACTATTTCCTCTATATGAAGAAGAATTTTTACCACATGATCACCATCGCTCTCACAAACCATTTTAACCATTTAACCATTTAACCAACCATTTCATGCAAACGAGCAACACTGCTATAGAATCCACACATCTGTGATAATTTTTTTAATCAGACTCATTGTGATCATAGGAAAATACTTTGTTTCCTTAAAGTTTAACACTGTGATATTAAAGCCTGCATCAGAGCATCGAAATCAGCCTTCATTTCCTCATGTTTTATACGCCCATGTTATCAACTCATCGCCAAATATGGCAGGATGGAAAGCAAAGTGGCATCTTTAAGTAAAATATGTATTTTAGAAATATAAAAAAAATGTTAATTATTTGTTTAATTTATTCAATTCAGTTTATTTCTATAGCGCCAATTCACAACACGTCATCTCAAGGCGCTTTACAGTTCAATGAGATCATCCAGTCAAATTGATTCAAAGTTTTCTATCGAAGGAAACCAGTTGATTGCATTGGCTCAAATACAATCCCTCACACTAAGCATGCTTGAAGCGACAATGGAGAGGAAAAACTCCCTTTTAACAGGAAGAAACCTCCAGCAGAAAACAGGCTCAGTGTGAGCGGCCATCTGCTGAGGCCGACTTGAGGTTCAAGGAGACAGAAGCAGAGATACAAAAAGCTGCTGTAAAAGGCAGGAAACACACAGCCAGGCAGACGAGCACCGAGCCAGCTCCCATGTCAGAGGACGAAGAGAGCACATCCAGCCAGCCAGGGCCAGTTTAGTTTTAAATTATAAAACAAAGACGTACAGGCTTACCTAAAAAAAAAAAAAAAAAACAGCTTAGACTTATGATCTAAGACTTACCAATACAATCCAGTGCAGCTTAGATTAGTAATCATGTTAACTTACTGTCAGAATCCAGAGCAACAAGGAGAACAGAGGAAATCAGGACAATCAGAAGGACTTTAGAGCTGTTAGCAATCATTTTGGGCCCCTGATGAAGTTACACCGCTATAAAACTTCATTATGTACTGACTGTACACCACATTATATCTAGTTAGTGTACTTTCTGTTTGCTATTATGGGGTCTTTGGTAGGTGTGTTCTACAAAAGTCTTCCTTTTAAATGCTAATTGATTTAATTTAGTCAATACAAGAAGAAGCATTTCCATTTCTAAACCTGTAGATTGTTCTATTACTAAAAAAAGCACAGAGCTGCTTTAAAATAGATTTAATAGAAGTTCAGGTGTGGAACTGATAAAAGAAAGAGCAACAACCTCAGCGGCCTGTGTTTTTATGATACGTTTCAGAGAAGTCATCATTTTTTTACACCTTTGATGTGACATCTAGTTAAACCAGAAGTTGACAACAATGATTATCAGCGTATCAGACAAAAAATTCCTGTTTTATTTTGGATAGGATGCTTAAAAAAAAACATAAAGATTTGACTTCAATTTGTGGGGGAATCTGGTTTATTGCTAGCAACCTTTGCTCGCTGTTGGATTTAAACTTATCCACTCTTATGTAAATTAATTTAAGCTAATGTATGGATATTAACATACTTGGATATTGAATGATTATTTTTATTTTAACTTTAGGGTTTAAAGGAATGGGATGGGATGATTGCAATGGTAATCCTTCCTCAGTATGTACCTGGAAATTGGGGAGAGAAATTATAAGATCTGGAAAATATCTAAGGAGGAGCTTCAAGCTTCTAGGTTCCGAGTTTGGACACTGAGTCAGATCGCACTACTGAGCTTGTGATGCCACGTTGGTTTTCTAGTGTGATCTCTTCAAAGATCTTTGTACCAAATAAAGCACTTGATTTCAGCTCTTATGCTATGCTATTCACATCAACTGAGACACTTTACAGGTGTCCCCGGATAGGGAATGGGGGAACCAGTATTTCTGGGCCCTTCTGCTATAATATACAGGAGAGTTTTGATAAGGGGGAGGCCGAAATCCAAAATACACTTTTGTTTGAGAGCAAGCTGCACAGAATCTTTCATCAACCTTGAAGTCTTTGTCGCTGAACTCCACGTGGCGAATCCAATATTCCAAATTTGTTGAGCCTTTATACTTGAAGGGAGCATGCACATCCAAGATTTTATCCCAACTCACTCCCCCTGGAAAAAAATGAAACCTAAATATGTAATTTTTTTCCTCAAATAAGTGCATTTTGTCTTGAATTGAGGAGGTGAGACACTTTGTCAATGGAACAAGAGATTTATATTTAAAATAAGAAAAAAATTATTTCCTTTTTTAATTTCAAGTGCATATTACCTAATTATCTTATTTTAAGAGTAAAAGTACTCATTTCATTGGCAAACCATCTTATTTACTTACGGCTCAGCTCATGGTCCTGTTCATTCGTATCCTTTGTGAGCCCATTAACCAGGGCCAGCAGCTTAATCAACGGTATAAATGCCACCGGTATCTTCCAAATCCAAACATAAGAAATCAGAGTATCATAAATCCAAACATGATACGTCTTCCACGTAATAAACTGAGAGCACCGTAAAACACACCATTCTCCAAGTCCAGAGTGTATCCCAATAGTAAGTCCCAGCAGGAAAGGACAGATCTATTGTTGGATTTGCTCTGAAAATAGACACATGAACTGTAAAGAAATAGATTCTGTCTCTGCTTTGTACAAATTTAAACTTGACTCGCAATCAAGTCACAGTGGGTTGATATCAATGGCCGATTCTAACCTCATTTCAGTTAATCAGAGGGTCTATTTTCAGATGCATATTGCAGAACTAAAGGATGAAGCTTCCCAGCTCTTTTTGCTGCAGGAGGGATTGGTGCACTTCGCAACATAGAAGGCATCCTGAGAGTTAGAAGCGCTAAGTTTATACTGAAAACAGCTAGATTAGGACTAAACTCATTTAGAATCCAATGGTGGGTGAAATTTGAATTCAGCCACCTCTTGATAATTATTATCTTAGCAGGGTAAGGTTATTACATGGCCCATCATACCATGTCAGGTTAAAAACCCAAAGATTGACTTCTTTAGAACTGTGAAAGTTCACTTTTTGTTTTATTTCAAAATAGAGCAGATGTCCAGTGATATCTGATCAGGTCACAGTCTAATAGAAAAGAATAGTTGGTGAAGAATTATGCCGCTTCTTCTGGGGGTCTATCCTCAACCAAACTAATAGACTGAAACTTTATCCCAAAATTTGGTCAAACTAACCAACCTACAACCTGACAGCTTTTATTCAGCTGTTGAGTTATGAAAATATCCCAGCGTTTTTCAGTATGTGCCTAATTGCCACCAACGTACTTGTTCGTTTCTTTGTAGAATTTAAAGTAGCATAGAAAAGCATGAAAAAAAACCTTTATTCTATGTTTGTATGTATATTTTTTCTTTATATTTCATTGCAGATTCACAACTGACAATGTTCTGAGTGTTTATTTGAAAATATGTTATTGTTTTTCTTCATCCTCTCTGGAAGAATAAGGTTATTGTGCAGTTCACAGACGTAATTATTTTTTTGGGGGGGACATGTCGAGCACTAGGACCAAGCAGAAAACCACAGCTCATGCTAAAGCCCGCTCCACTTAATTTAGACTGCCCTCAATCACCTGATTGGACCTCCGTCTTTTCTTGTGTGATTGGCTGTCACCGCTGTCACTCCTGAGAAGCTCACTTTATGCGCCACCGAATCGGATCTGTGATTGGATGCTCATAAATCACTGCTGAAGTTCTACGTGTCCATGTGTCCATGACTGTCTGAAACCGTAGCTCACCACAGATCTATGCCTGAAAGTGTCCTTAATTGACAATTAGGAGGACTATTTATTTAGATGATCCACCCGGAAATAAAAGATTGTCCGCTCTACTTTTAATTTACACGAATCTTTGAATTGGTCCCATGTGCGTGCGTGTGTTTGATTATTAGACCCTCAGCCAGAATGTCTGAAAAAGAGAGACATAAGAAACTTCTTTAAAAGTCAAAGTGTAAGTTACATTTAAGGAACTGTGTAACACCCCTTCTACAAAACCTTCACTGGCTCCATAAAGCAGCATATCTACTTCAAGATCCTCCTCCGAATTATAAATCTTTTAATAACCTTGTAAAATATATTTGTTTTATTAAAGGTGCAGATGAATATTATGTATTATTGTTTTATATTATCATCAAATGTGATTTTATATATCCAGGCTCATATTAATTGTAAAACTATGTGTTTTTAACCTACATGGATTTTTGCACCCCAAATTCTCTAATTGTTCAGGTCATGCATCCAAATATTTTGTCAGGAGAGAAATAGCAGAGATGCAAGAGAAACAGAGAAAGTGGAGGAAACAAACTAAAAAGCCCCCCCCCCCCACACACACACACACACACTTCTGAAGGCAAAAATGTGTCCATGGGTCAGTTTGAATAAAGGAGACAGAGTGGAGAGATGAATGTGCCGCCTTTTTGAAAGATGCTGTTTTGCATAAGGACTTTTTACCTGCTTGTTAAGCTGGAATAATTTTAACTCCTTTCCACATACACCTTTCTATGTCACACCACAGAGGAAATATTACTGTAGCATCTCAGCAAGTCAACCAAGACATTAAGGGTTGGATACAAATGGCTCTTTGAAACAGGTGATGAAATGAAGCGTATGGCATTGAAGTAAAATCAATCTGTTTTCAACAAATGAAAAGCAGAACATGTGACTCAATAAAACCACACTTTTTTTTAATTAAGAATCTGTTAAAAATGAGCATTCATACAGGATGTGTGCACTAATGTTACCTGTACAGGAAGCGGAACGGCTTGCTGTCGTCTGTCACGTTCAGTCTTTATTGATCAAAGCTGTTTCACTTTCACATGTTTGAAGTTTGATTAAAGGGCACACAAAAAGCAACTTGTGAAGTATTTATAATTTACTAAACATTTTAAAAACACAAAGGAAGATCTAATCTGAGCAGATGTTTTAGGTTTGGTATACAAATAGGCATTATCATAATAAAAGGCCTCATGTAGTCCTGAGGTGTGATAAAGCATTGCTGTCAACTAAAGTAGAGCAATGTTTAGCTGTTTTTGTTGTGAATGATACCAATAATACAATTAATGCTTTGCAGTGATGACACAACATTTGAAACCATTCATCCATCTCCTTCCACTTATCCATCAGGGTCATGATGGGGTTGGTGCCTATCTCCAGCAGTCTATGGCTGAAATGCGGGGTACATCCTGGACAGGTCACCAGTCCATAGCACGGTAGGGATGCCAATCAGTCTAATGCAAATTAATGACCTCATAGTCATGTTTATGGACTGTGTAAGGAGGAGTACCTGGAGAGAACCCTGGAGACCATGCAAACTCTATGCAGAAAAACCCTCCGGTGGTGATAGCGCCCTCATCCTGTTTGTAACTATGGCAACAATGATTAACCCAGGATTTTTTCAGAAGTCTTTTGATTATTTATACATGACAAAAAAAAATTATTCAATGTTTTCAAATCAGTAAAACTATTATGAATCTTATTTAAACAGTAAAGAGATGGGTAAGTGTGGAAATCATATGTTTCCCGTCCTCTTTTTTACTTAAATACATGAGTCTGACATAGTGGAAAATCTTCTTTTGGAAAGTAAGCTTGTATGAGCGATGCAAACAGCAACTTTTAAACAGAGCGTGCACAAGGAGAAATAGGCTTGTGCACGCTCTCACATGTGTTTCATAGGCGTTCCCTCTCAGGAGCGGGTACAGGGTTGTGCATGTGCATTTTTTTTAAAAAGGAAAGGGCGGGTCTTCGTAAAAATCCTTCAATATCCTATACCTTTAAGTGATTTTGAAAAAATGGATTCTGTTGTAAGTGCAGTTGACTGAATAAATGTTTCCATATTTCAATCAACACATTTCATGTTTTTCAGTTCTATATTTTTACTTTCATAAAGAATAAACACAGTCCAAGTATTTTCCCTTGGATATATAAGATTTTTAAAAAATCAATAAAAGGCATTAAAATGCTTGGAGTTGCACCCAGATGAAGACAGGCGGGGGCTGAAATGGTGAATTGAAAGTTTAAGTTTAATCTTTAGAAGGTAAAGCAGCTTTCATCAAAAAACATGAGTAAATTAACTTGTGTTGCAAAACAGAACATGGTTTGGCATTGAATCAGTATTCAGCTCCGAAGAGTGAAAGAAAACAAAAACCATTTACATTCACTTTTCCATCTATATTTCTGTAACAGGTCAGATAAGCTACAATAGCACAGCTTAGCAGTTTATAAGGAGTACAAATCCTGCATATTACACAACATCAATGACTGTATTTATTGACTGAGGTCATAGCAGAGTATCTTCACATATTTGATCAGAGGATTGGAGACATGATCAGCTGCCTTCCTGCACCTTCCTGCCAAACAGATTTGAAGCATCATCGATTAATGCATCATGATTTACATTTTGCTGCTCAATATTCTTCATTAGTAAACTTTGAAAGTTTTTGTATATATATATATATATATATATATATATATACATTTATTTATATATATATTTTAAGTTAGTAATATGCATAGACAAGTCTTACCTTTAAGCTTTACCTTTGTCTTTGATAGACACCTATGAAAAGCACTATGATGGTTAAAACCTGAGGACGAACTTGTCCAAATGTGAAAACTTGGTGTTGTTGTGAGCTCAGTATTTTCTAAAAAAGCAGGTTAAATATTTATGATTGCAGCTGAAGCTTTAGTAACCAGATATATACTCATTATTTTTGGAAAATTGAATTACATACAAATTGTCTGTGATGCATTTTAGTAGGCAGTGAATAGGCAATAAATAGGAACAAAAGATGATCAAACTGTCTGCACATGCCAGAGCAGCCGTACCAAGTGAAAAACAAAAAACAGAACAGCACTATCTAGCACCGCATCCTCCACAAAGGGTTTCAGAGGGGTTTACAGCATCCAATGCTTCCTATGTGAGAGCAGCCTGTGTCATACCGAGCCTATTTTGAAATGCTAAAAATGTGCTCAGGTTTCAGCACAGCTTATAAATCAGTTAGAACTGGACATCTATGCTTAATACTAGATTTGATGAGCAGCCAATTTAGTATGACTTAAAAACTAAATACGCACAGCTAAAAAACTAGAAGAGTGTTCAAATGCAGAATTTTTTTCCACTTTCACAGTTAAACTCACAGATAACCATGATTTTGATGACATGACTCAGACTGCTTCCACTTCGACACTAAATCCTCCAGATTGATGCACTCTTCTTAGGATTTTTTTGGAAAGGTTCTAGCGGCCTTCTATACTCCCACCCCATTTTAATGGCACACAAGTTTTTCCTCAATTTATACCAATAGACTGTTGGTGGTGTATTGTTGCACAATACAGCTGGATAGTAAATCAAGTCAGTAACCGCTTTATAATGTGTGTTTTGCAACACTGGTATTTATGTTGCGCAGTCCTCCCCTGCAGCATGAGACAACCAGATGTAAGAGATGACTTAAAGTAGGATCTCAACAATGAGATCAATATCTTAGGAAACACTTAATAACTGAGCAATAGGATAATATAATAGGAAGTATTTATCAAAACATGTGAGATACAAAGTTATACAGGAAATTATACTCTTACCGGCCACTTTATTAGGTACACCTGTCCAACTGCTCGTTAACACTTAATTTCTAAGCAGCCAATCACATGGCGGCAACTCAGTGCATTTAGGCATGTAGACATGGTCAAGACAATCTCCTGCAGTTCAAACCTAGCATCAGTATGGGGAAGAAAGGTGATTTGAGTGACTTTGAACGTGGCATGATTTTTGGTGCCAGAAGGGCTGGTATTTCAGAAACTGCTGATCTACTGGGATTTTCACGCACAACCATCTAGTGTTTACAGAGAATGGTCCGAAAAAGAAAAAACATCCAGTGAGTGGCAGTTCTGTGGGCGGAAATACCTTTTTGATGCCAGAGGTCAGAGGAGAATGGCCAGACTGGTTCGAGCTGATAGACGGGCAAGAGTGACTCAAATAACCACCCGTTACAACCAAGGTGGGCAGAAGAGCATCTCTGAACGCACAGTACGTCGAACTTTGAGGCAGATGGGCTACAGCAGCAGAAGACCACACCGGGTGCCACTCCTTTCAGCTAAGAACAGGAAACTGAGGCTACAATTTGCCCAAGCTCATCAAAATTGGACAATAGAAGATTGGAAAAACGTTGCCTGGTCTGATGAGTCTCGATTTCTGCTGCGACATTCGGATGGTAGGGTCGGAATTTGGCGTCTACAACATGAAAGCATGGATCCATCCTGCCTTGTATCAACGGTTCAGGCTGGTGGTGGTGGTGTCATGGTGTGGGGAATCTTTTCTTGGCACTCTTTGGGCCCCTTGCTACCAATTGAGCATCGTTGCAACGCCACAGCCTACCTGAGTATTGTTGCTGACCATGTCCATCCCTTTATGACCACAATGTACCCAACTTCTGGTGGCTACTTTCAGCAGGATAATACGCCATGTCATAAAGCTGAAATCATCTCAGACTGGTTTCTTGAACATGACAATGAGTTCACTGTACTCAAATGGCCTCCACAGTCACCAGATCTCAATCCAATAGAGCATCTTTGGGATGTGGTGGAACGGGAGATTCGCATCATGGATGTGCAGCCGACAAATCTGCGGCAACTGTGTGATGCCATCATGTCAATATGGACCAAACTCCCTGAGGAATGCTTCCAGCACCTTGTTGAATCTATGCCACGAAGAATTGAGGCAGTTCTGAAGGCAAAAGGGGGTCCAATCCGTTACTAGCATGGGGTACCTAATAAAGTGGCTGGTGAGTGTATATCACCAATTCAAACCTGTGAGAAGTTTGTTAGCATGGATGTAGAAAGTAACGGGGCCTCTTGTATCTCTGATTCTTTGTCTATCTCTGCATCTGTCTTCTTGAACCCCAGATAACCCGACAGCTGGCCGCTAACACTAAGCCTGTTTCTGCTGGAGGTTTCTTCCTGTTAAGAGGGTGTTTTTCCACTCCACAGTGGAGTGTTGACACTGGGCAGTGATTTAGCTTTAACTTTAAGCTGATTTCTCAGTTTAAAGTTAATGCCAACACAGCAAATAGGAATATAATATTACATCAGACCAATTAAATTGGCTTGATTGAAATTAACTGCATTAAATGCTTAAGGTTTTGTTCTTTTAAGAATTGTTGTTGAACTGCAACACATTCAATAGTAATCTGTTGATAATTGTTATACGTTATATGTTTGTTAAAATTGATCAAAATTGCCTTTCGGAAAATATGTAGGTTTAAAACAGCAGACAGGCTCATTTTTTGGTTAGAATCTTTAACTTCCTACCACTAACAATGTTTTACTTCCTGCTCACACAAAGTGTAATTCAAAGGTAGTAAGATCTGATACACTTGTTGTGGTTGGGATTTTATTAGAGTAATCATTTTGAAAATGTTTTATTTTCTTTGAGAAAATGGAAGTTAAACGTTGTTATACATTTGTATTCCTTAGTCAATAGTTGGAATATTTTGGCTGAATTTACAGCTAAATGTTTGCAAGTCTTTTGCAGTGTCTGACAAGTTTTCCTCCTCAGTTGTCCTTATTGAGTTCTATTCAGTTTCCCTGTTTCCCTATTTCAGCTGTATTCTTTCTTCAGTGCACTTGTATAGTGTATTGCATCCAGGTTCAAAGGATTATGATTTTCAGAAATTTTATTTAAGTTGCTGTACAATGACCAGATTTCCCCCCCAAAAAAAATATTTTTACTCTTGAATTAGGTCTGGATTTACTAACAGATTAATACATTTATTTGTGCATGCTTATCATATTTTATGTATTTTTTATCTTATTTATTTTTAAGATTTAACACCTTGGATGGAGAAGCTTGTCAACGAATAAGTAATTTTCCTCTGGGGGAGAATAAAGAATATTCCCTTTTTTATCTAACTTACTCTTGGTTAAAGTTTGTTGTATTACTATATCAATGTTTAATTTACATCTGCATACCTGCAAGCTTCTTTTGCAACAATCTTAATTTTTATGTGATTATGGCAACTTAAATGATTCAGTTGCATCCATTACACATGCAGATACCATGCAGTGCTGTAGGATTTACAAATTGGCACTAAATATAAAAGCTTAATGCTTTCTTTATTGTAAGTCTGTTTTAATTAATTAAAAAATGTATTTAGTTGTATCTGCTGATGACTACATAAAAGTTCTCCAATAACACACAACACATTTCTGCTTTAGCAGTTCTACTTTTTTACTTTCATAA
The DNA here is from genome assembly GCF_016077235.1 of Cyprinodon tularosa. Classification (NCBI taxonomy): domain Eukaryota; kingdom Metazoa; phylum Chordata; class Actinopteri; order Cyprinodontiformes; family Cyprinodontidae; genus Cyprinodon; species Cyprinodon tularosa. The sequence continues at coordinate 364,203 of NW_024039695.1, forward strand.
CGATAAAACAGGTCAAGTATTTTCTCTCTGAGATATCAGATACAAAAATTCAATATTGTTTTGACTATAGAGCTTGGATTAGCAACTGGATGCAGAGAGACTGACAGAGGCCAAACATTGAGTAGAGACATTTAATTCTGAAAAAGAAACATACATCAAATACATAACAAAACCTGCTTTGCAAAATGGAACATTTCTTGGCATGGATTGGGATTAACCCATTAGGCGTCAATACCTTGATACAGAGAGAAAAAAATAACTACTTTGCAATCAAATTTCTATTTGATTTATTTCTAATAAATGTCTGAAAGGTCAAAAAATCAAAGCTCAGCAGCTAATCAAGTATTTTCTACAATAGCACTAATATTATTGATAGATCTCCGCGGATTGAAATCAGAGCAGATTATCTTCAGTGACTTCATCAGAAGGCTGGGGAATTGGATCTGCTGTCTTTCTGCATCTTCCTGCAAAATAGATATAAAACATCATCAATTACTCCATTATCATTTACTTTTGCTTAATTTTTTAATCTTTTATGTGTCAGTAAATGAGCTGATAAAGGTCTTACCTTTAAGCATTGTTTTTGATACGACACATATGGAAATCACTGTGATGAAAACCCCCCCGAATCCAAAAACACGATACATGTATAGCCAGACTACATCCTGAGGTTCATCACCACACTCTGCAAGATTAAACAGAACATAAAATTAGAATCAGAGAATGTCCTGTTATGTTTTTGACAGACAATACAAAGCAGATGAGGAGGAATTTGGAGAATAAAATCTGAGGAGGAACTTGTCCAAAGTTATAAGCTGGGTCTTATTTTGAGCTCAGTATTACTTGAAAAGTATGTTGGATATTTATGATTAAGATTGACATATAAGTAACAATTTGTATAGTCATTAGATTTGGAAAACTGAATTATGAAACAAATCCTATGGGATACATTGCAGTAACCAATTAATAAACAATAAATAGACACAAAAAGCTAATTGAAGATAATTCTATCTTCCTACCATGCATTTGTCAGAAAGGCTCTACAGAGAAAAAAAAAAGCACAAAATCTGCAGCCCTCTAGCTTCACATCCTCCACAAAGATTTTCAGAGGGTTTACGGCATCCAATGCTTCCCATGCAAGATCAGACTGAGAACGTACCAAACTTGTTTTGAAATGGTAGAACTTTATTTAAGTTCCAGCACTGTATGTAAAAATAATTTTAGACTTACAAATTAAAAAAGCTAACAGATAAAGATTTGACACATGGTTCAATTGCAGATTTTGCTGTTTATGCATATTGATGCTTTCAGTAATAAAACTGCAAAGAGTTTACTACATCTGATCCCCTGCTCTCTGAAACAGGAGAGGCTCAACGGTGTAAATTATATCCAGACCTCAAGTATTGCATATGTTGAAATACATAAACATGTTACTACAATGGCTGAAAATGGGCGTTGTAATAATAATTGATAATAATGAACTTTATTGATCCCACATGGGTGAAATTTACCGCTGCATTTAACCCATCCCCTTGGGGAGCATTGGGCTGCCATCATGCAGGACCTGGGAAGCAATCGGGGGTTAAGGGTCATACTCATAGACCCACAGTGACAGTCTGTGGGAGTGGGGCTCGAACTGCGAACTTCGGGATTTCAATCCCTTTGCCCTAACCACTTTCCGCCTCTCCCTCCATGAAATAATAAACTCCAGAAGGCAGGGCAAGAGTTCATTTAACACCTGCTGTACTGATTGAATGATCACTTTTTCTTCTGGTCTCATGAGGAAAACCTCCACACTGTCTGGCCAGTATGTTTGCCAATCAGCATCAAGCAGCCAGCTGCACGACCCCCTCCCACAGACCCTCCAAGAGGTTTAGCCTCACTAGAAAGGACGAATTTTGGCATGTTATCCAATCAGGGCTCTACTTTCTCTGAAGGTAGATTGTGTCCGAGAGCAGTCCCAACAGATGATTAATGCGCAACATACTCATGAAATCAGGTGCATTTTAGTGCATATTTAATGCAGTTTAATGACTACAGTACATTTATGAATTCTACAGTGAAGGTTTAGCCTCCCTAGTATTCAATGGGAAATAGCCACCAATCTCATTCCCAATATGTGCTCCAAATACTCACCAATAACTGTGATTTTAATTAGATGGCTCAGACTGCTTCCACTTCGACATCGATATCCTCCAGAGTGACTCCTGAGGATCTTTTCGAAGAAAAGGTATAAGACCCCTTCTAGAGGCTTTTTCTGCTCCCACCCTATTTTAATGTGACTTCTATTGTTGGCAGCAAGACGAACATGTTTTTCCTCAATTTTATACCAGTAAACTGTTGGTGGTGTGTTACTGCAGAATACGACTGGACATTCAATCCAAAGTTTCTGTCCAATAATCGCTTCATAATTGGTGTTTTGCGGCACTGGTAATTCTGTTGTGCAGTCCTTACCTGAAGGAGGAGACAAACAGAGAATCAAAAAATTACATACAAGATTACATACCTTGGTACTTACTTTGATATATTAATAACAAAAGCCCTAACCCTAAAAACAATAGATGTAATCTAGGAAGCTCTCAAAAGCATACCCAGCAAAAAGCCTCCTGACCCAGATTGACTTTTACCATAATTCTATATAGAAATCTGGAATGCCTTGGATTGACAATCCATTGAATCCTGCAGGAATCCGAATAAAATAACATAAACTTCCACCAAGTATGAATTCTGCCAATAAACACAAATAGACAAAAATGCTGGTACCCGTTGTTTAATGAAACAAAAATCCCCAGTATTCACAAAAATAACTTTTACCTTACAACAATAGTAATGCATACAAGTTCTATGAAAATGAACAAATGAAAGTCAGACAATGCTTTCCATCCTTGCATCAATGAATGCTTTTGCAAAATAAGCACATGAAATAGGTCTGGACAAAAAATGGTGGTATCCTTAGAAAAGAGACCAAAGGGACATATTTAATCAAGATGTGTCCACCAATTACCATCACATGTGTCTACAATATGTAATAAATCAGAGGGCCTATATATAGGGTCAGAGGTATTCACTGTGCTGTTTGGTGACATGGTGTATACCACACTCAACATGGACCAGAGGAAGCAAAGAAAAAAGTTGTCAAAGGAGATTAGAGATACAATTGGTTGGGTCGGTGTCCTCCTCCACTAGTGGAAGGTGGAAAACGAGGCCCCTATTGGGTTCAGCGGTGGAGGGGGATCCCTGGTAGAACACCTGTTCACTAGTCCTTTACTCCCCATTCCCAGATGTCTCCTGTCGCCTACTCTGTCACACAACCACACATTGGGAGCAGAACATCACTGGGGTGGGTGTCCCTATCACTTTAATGATTATCATAAATATCAAGGCATGCACATATAGGTCCTTGAGGTGCGCATCTTTGGGGCACTGGAGGCAGGTCAGTTTAGCTTTCTTTGACTTCAATCCTTGTGCCCAACTCGTGTTGGGATGCATTTGGACATTACAAGCTTTGTGTGCGAGATCTGGGGAGCAATCCTACCCTCTACCTAGTTTTAAACACAGAGAAGTCTAATTGGGTCTGCCTTGAGTGTTACTGGCTGCCAATGGAGCCCTTGGGCTCATTGCCGCAGCCCATTTGGGACTTGAACACTATAGCCTATGGGGTCTGGCCCCAGGGCTCCCGTCTGCCAAACTTGATAGGATGTTGCTGTTCCTGTCTCCACCCTCCCTGTGTTAATTTACTCTTGGCTGTCTTTGGATATCTAGGGCTCTGGTCTCCTGTCACTCCTGCCAAGTGGGTTGAAGTTTGACAGGACCCAAATGCAAACACAAAAGCTGAAGTGGTTTGTTGAAGATTTGATAACAAAAAGGGTAACGGAAGCCAAAATCCAGGAATACAGAACCAAAACCATGACATGTTGAGTGTATCTTCCTGCTGTGTTGCATTTTTAACCTTATATACACAATCACATTCACACACCACAGACGTTTGGGTCCAGGTTTTTACCGAGACATTTATATTTAATACTAAGCTCATAATGACCAGAATATAGGGCAACCCTGATTATAAGACGACCCCCTCTTTCTAGGACCAGTTTTTATGAACAAAACAAAATAAATGAAAAGACTGACTTTTTACAGGTGTGAAAGCAGACTTCCAGGAGATGTTGTGTATTTTTTGTGTTTTCTTTATCTCGTTGATTCTCCATTTGTTTTTTTCTCTAGCACCTTTTTTGTTGCTCTCTTCCCTTAATTATCATATCTTATTAATTTCTCATACACAATTATCAGTTGAAGCCTAATGGCGATGGCCATAATGGTCCAGTTGGGAAACAAAATATGTTGGGCTAGGAACCAGCACCTGAATGTCAATTCTTAGTACTATATTTGGCAAATAGGACATGTTTAAGAACATACAAACAAAACTAGTATAATAAGATCAAGAAATTGGTAAACACCTGCCAATGCCATAATATAGTGCTGACTCTCACTGTACATTTAAACTGAACAGGTGCGTCACTGCTATAGAGTACAGACAACAGTGATGCAAGTATTGCAAAATTTTCATCCAATAACAATATTCAACATCCTGGTGTGTTAAGAAAACCTTCTGCTCACATCGGGATACTGGATTCTTGGGATTTTTGTAACGATTTCATAATATTAAATCCGTGAAAAATTATCTCAGATTAAAATTAGACATGGCCAACTGATTCTTTCAGGAAAAAAAAAATGTATTTGAAAAATATGGAATTACACGAAGATGGTGAGATTACATTGGTAGGAAAGTAGCTACAAGACTTTTTAAAGTTTAACATTGTGTACCCCTTAAAGCTGATCTATGAAAATGCATCGGAAGATAAAAATAGTCGCCTTGGTTTCCTGGTCTTAAGACCACCCTAATGTTCTCAAGACATTGCCAAATATGGCAAGATGGGAAACAGTGACAGCAACTGTTGGTTAATATCTCTTCATAAAAAATGTTGATACATGAAATTAAAGCAGGATTTTTTTTTGTTGATGTTTTATTATTTTAAGTGTAAGGGTTGCCCAGTTTGATTTATACATCATCTGCTCAATTCCGGAAGTGTAACAAGGTTCTGTTTGATATAAAAACAACCTTTAGTATGTTTTAAACCCATTGAAATGATCTCTATCCATGCACTTTATCTAGCTCTTACTTAATTTCATATGTATATAACAAAAAAAAACAAGAAAAGCGTATTTACACTGAATCTTAAAGATTTATATAAACTAAATACAATCTAGTGCTGCTGTGTTTAGTAGTTATGTTCACTTACCACCAGCATCCAGAGTAACAAGGAGTGCAGATGACATCAGGACAATCAAAAGGACTTTAAAGCTGTTAGAGATCATCTTGGAGTCCTGATGTACCGTCCACCTCTGTATCGTACTGGGTTTTACAACACATGTGGTAAGTTTACTTCCTGCTTGCTATCATGGGGTCTTTGGTAGATGTGTTCAACATAGACCATAAATGCTAATAGACGTAATGTGGGCGATACACGAAGACACAGTTTTCTTCTGCAGTTGTATATTCTACTGGAAAAAAAGACACAAATGTTGAAAATGAAAATAAGTTAAACTGTCCAATGCATATTAAAAAAAACTCTGGTCAAAGTCGGATTTTTGTGATCAAAAAAGGAAAGTATGAAAACCCTTTTTTCATCGTTAATGGAAGAACCATTTTAAACCAGAGTACAGCCATATTTATCAGTTTAATCCTGTTTTAAGTCAGTTGGGTTGTGGTTTGCTCAATGCCAAAATAACAGAAGAGATGTTCACCTACTTAGGGGAGTGGCGGCCTAGTGGTTTGGGCATAAAGCTTGGCATCCTGAGGTTCTGATTTCGAGCCCCACTCCCACAGACTGCCACTCTGGGTCTCTGAGCAAGACCCTTAAACCCTGATTGCGCCCCACGATGGCAGCCCACGGCTCCCCAAGGGTATGGGTTAAATGCAGAGGTATATTTTTCCAATATGAGATCAGTAAAGTTAAATTAAATATTATTACTCTTCAGAGCTAAATGACTTGGTAAAGTCAAACTTTTTTTTAGTAATATAGCTTATTGCCAGCAACCTTAGCACACTATTTGCATTTTATCCATAATATTCAGTATTTCTTAGATTCAACAGACAGATAATACATTTTTTCTTTCTATCTTGATGCAGGAACTGAACAGCTATAACTTCATTATTTGCTTTTTACTATATCAAAATTGACCCGCAATGCTGTATTATGTCATTATTGTTGGCTTACATGTTTATCACTACCACTCACAGTGGGTCGGGTCAGAGTGGGTAATACCAATGGGTTAACTTTAACCTTTCAGTTTGTTAGAAGGCATATGTACAGATCAACATCGCAGATATAAGGAATGACATGAAAAGGAATTTTGCAAATAATCAGAGGGAAGCTTTAGACCCTGAGAACAGCATTTTATCAGTGCAGTACACAGGTGGCAGAATTAATTTTCTGTTGGTCTTTTTGCCCCAGGAGAAACTGTTGCACTTCACAAAACAGCATCCTGAGTGTTAAGAAGCACTAAGTTATAACAAAAAAAAAAGTAAATGATCTAAAACTAAACTAATTACAAATTCTATAATAGATAACATTTGAATTCCTGGATTGTTTTTACTTGTTTTAAGCAGGGTAGTGTTATTGGTTTTATCCACCATTGTTGATTATACTAGTTCCTCTGTAGCAGAGTTGAGATTTCATAGATCGGTTCTTTGCAGAAATTCAAAGTAACTTAGAGAAATATGAAATAACTTTAGAACTTCATGTCTGTACATGAAATGCTTGCTTTATATTTCATTACTAATTGATAACACTTAATGTTCTGAATATTCAAAGCATGTTTTTTCTTACCTTTTTTGGAAGGATGGGTTTGTTGGCCAGTTTGAATTCAGAATTTTAAATGCTTTTGTGGATTTTATGATGAGGGGAAGAGAGATAAGTGGGATGCCATTTAGCCTATTTTGCTGCCCAGTCCAATAAAAGTAACATCTACTCCTTTCCATGATGAACCTTCTGTGTCACACCCCAGAGATCATTACGGTAGCATCTCAGCATGTCAACAAAGACACTAAAGCTTGGACTCAAAGGGTCTTTCAAATGGATGATGAATCAGAGCGTATCCATGTATCTTGTTCTGAAGTGAACATCAGTTCAGACATAGATTCCTCATTAAGTAAAAAACATTGAGGACAACAGTGAGCATCCTCCTCATAGGATTGTTAAAAAACAACAGAGTCTTCAGTCAGAGTCTTCTCCAGATCGGGTGTAAGTCAGACCACTACAGAAGATCCTTCCTGCCTATAGCAATATAAACATCAATAAAAAAAAAGAAAACATGAGTTATTGCAGCATTTAATTTCCCTTTGAGATTGATGAAGTATGTTTGAAGTAAATTGAAAAGAAATGTTTTGGAGCCATTCTGATAACTCAGTTTGTATAGTTTGATCTTTTTCAACACAAGAACTTTATAACAAATTCAAGAAAAACACATCTTTACTATTAAGATTCTGTTATAAAAAAAACATCCATACAGGATGTGTGCAGAGTTATCTGTAGGAAACAAAACTGCTACCTGTCGCCTGTCACGTTCAGTCTGTTTTTCCCAATGCAGTTTGATTTTAATTCATTTAAAGTTTGATTAAAGAGCATAAAACAAGTAAATTGAAACCAATAAAAACAGTTTCTTCAGAAATGTTGCTTATTTAAATCTATGTCTAACACCTGCTTGAAGTACTTTTAAACTGCAATATTTTAATGATATATTATGTTTGTTACAATAATCAAAATTGCTTTTTAGATACTGGTAATAATAATAATCTAGTTTTAAACAGCTAACAAGCCTAGTTTAAATTTCCTTCTACTAACGACGATTTCTCCATGCCTACACCAAGTGCAAGTCAAAGATAGTGAGAGCTATTAAACCTAGTGGAATATTATCAGAGATATCAAAACAAAGAAACATTCCGAAAAAAGATAAAAAAATAATCGTTCTTAAAAACTTGATCAAATAAAAAGTTTGATTGAAAGTGGTTTTATATTTAAATTTCTTGAGTTAATGCTTTGTTTTAACCATTTACTGCCAAAATTCTCCATGTTTTTTACAGCATCTGACAACTTTTCTTCAGGAATATTCCCAAACTGCATGTTTGTTTATGCATATCACTAAAAACAAATTACTTATAGATATAAAACACTACTTAGCAACAAAGCTTTGATTCTGATTGCTGAGCTCGGAGCATCTTCGCATCAACTCTTACCAGCTTTCATTTCTGCTCTGTTTGTTTTGTTCTACACTCTTCTACATTGTTTTGCATGCAAGTATAAAGGTTAGGTTTCACTCTCATCTAGTTGAGCATTTTAGCACAGTTACTTTACTTTGACTACACCTCTGTGGTGGAAAATGTTCATCTCTGATTATTTTTATCCTGTTTCAATTAAGCTGTTTTGCATTATCTATATTTGGTCTTAAGAGGAGGTGCATTTTGTTCTTTGGCATCTTTTTAAATCTTTTCCTACTGATTGTGTTTAATGAGCTGGAGTCAGAAGAGATTTACAGTCTAGTTCTGCTAAGGAGGAATGATAATAATAGATTGGTTTAGGCTTGAAACAACCTATGTCTCCCCCTCCTATATATAGTACTTTGCATGTACAGTAAACTAGCTGCTTCTGCTGCCTCTGCTGCATGCAGTCTAAGCGTTGCATAAGCATTTGCAAAGAGAAAGGTTTATCTTTTTACTCTGTTTTGATAAATAAACAACCTGCACTTCTAAATTTTACATTTACTAAGGTAGTTTCTATGTAACTATATCTCTACTTATTGTATTTATTTATTTTTTTATTACTATATTAGTATTTTAGTTTGAATCTATGCATCTCTCTTTCTTTTTCAACAAACTTAATATTTGACTGGTCAGAATAATACATTAATATCAAATGAAAAATAAATTTAGTGACATATTAAAGGTTTGATACCTTACCGTCAATTTGCAAAAAGGGTGCAAAAACCCTGCGGCACAATTGGATTTGGAAGTTTCCACACTATGAAAAAGTTTTTTTTTTTTCATTGAATAGGGTTTAAATTAATAAAAAAAAAGGCACTTTGTTACAGTATATCTGCTGATGATTGAAGCACTACAAGTCTAAGCATGTTCCCTCTGATATAGAAGTAAAAAACATTTAACATATTTTCAAATTAAAGTTTTAATCAAAAATATGTTGCTCATCTTTGTTGTTTGGTTTCAAAAATAGGACCAAGGTTAACATGTTAAAGTTACATTGTTTAAACTTTGTACCATACATGCCATTAAGGAAGTGAGAAAAAAAAGTGTGATGTGAAAACCCAAGGGGCAGAGAACTACCATTTTTGCACATAAACACAAAATCCTGCAATGAGTAGTTGTTTTCATATCATAACACGTGTTAAACAACTTAAACTTTTTAACTTTAGTTACAGAATGTAATAATCATTCAGCCTCCAAGGTGAGAACGTGTTGTGTTGAGATGGGGGGGGAGAAAAAATCCCCTTCAGCAAAACTTGTGCGAGTTTTGACGTTTTTAAGATGCCAGGTGTGGTTGGTTTACTTCCTGTTTGTGACTCTGGGGGGTCTTTGTTTGATTTATTTAGCATAAATCTTTCTGCAAACTCTAATAAACTTGGATAAAGTATTTAACCACTTTGTTGGGTCAGTTGGAGGACTTTAGCAACATGGTGAATGTAAAACACATCATGATTCAGGCACTTTCTTTTTACAGAACATGGTTTTACGGAAAATCCCTTTGAAAATATTCCAGCCACTACTGCTTTTGGTCTTCCTGACCAGTTTATGGATTGTTAACCTGCTTACTTTGTCAATGCTGTCCCATATTTGTCAAGGCTCAGAGCAGAAGACCCAGTATTCAAGTGTTTATTCAAAAACGTTGGATCTGCAGTGAGCAGCTAGGGTGTCTGAGGCAGGAAACACGGTTAAACACTTGTGAATCTGGCGTAGAAAGATTATGGATATGTGAGTCACTAACCTGGTTCTAAAGTTAAGTCTGTCCAGAGGAAAAGGCAGATTCCAATCGGTCGGCTTTTAGCAGGACGGCAGGAGATCATACCTGGCCAGACGAAGGAAGGCAGAATAATCCAGACAGCGAAGCCAAAACCGGTGAGGACGTGCTCAGGGTTCAGAACCACGAGATCAGAAGTCCGAAGAGGCTCCGAAGGGAAATCCAGGTCGGTGACAGGAAGCAGCTACAAGTTCAGTAAACATGTAGAATCCAGTAGGAGTCCAAAGACAGGTCAGGCAAACAAATCAGACAGGAACAGGCAGGCTCAGTGGTTGAGAGGCAGAACAGGTCATCAGAAACACTAAGGTAATCCTGAAAGGCTCTATCCACTGGCTCGAGAATAATCTGTACCGATGCCTGGAATAAGGCAGGTTAAATGGAGGCTGGAGCAGGGGGATCAGATGAACAGTAATGAAAAACTGGGCAGAGTTACTGTATTTTCACGACCATAAGGCGCACCGTACTAAAAGGCGCACTCTCAGTTATGTGTCCCATTTCTGTATTTAACACACACATAAAGCGCACCGGACTATAGGGCGCGTTTTTTATATACCGGTACATGTCCTCTACTACCTTTAAATACCTCTACTGCGTATTTAAAAATACAGCGGGGGCAAAACTGAGTGTGACTGTGCTTTATTAGGGGGGCCACATGCCGAAGGCATGGCCCACCTATTACTATTGCACATATTTATTAGGGGGGCCACATGCCGAAGGCATGGCCCACCTACTACTATCTCACATATTTATTAGGGGGGCCACATGCCGAAGGCATGGCCCACCTACTACTATCTCACATATTTATTCCGCGTATTATTAGGGGGGCCACATGCCGAAGGCATGGCCCACCTACTACTATTGCACATATTTATTCCGCGTATTATTAGGGGGGCCACATGCCGAAGGCATGGCCCACCTACTACTATTGCACATATTTATTCCGCGTATTATTAGGGGGGCCACATGCCGAAGGCATGGCCCACCTACTACTATCTCACATATTTATTCCGCGTATTATTAGGGGGGCCACATGCCGAAGGCATGGCCCACCTACTACTATCTCACATATTTATTCCGCGTATTATTAGGGGGGCCACATGCCGAAGGCATGGCCCACCTATTACTATTGCACATATTTATTCCGCGTATTATTAGGGGGGCCACATGCCGAAGGCATGGCCCACCTATTACTATTGCACATATTTATTCCGCGTATTATTAGGGGGGCCACATGCCGAAGGCATGGCCCACCTATTACTATTGCACATATTTATTCCGCGTATTATTAGGGGGGCCACATGCCGAAGGCATGGCCCACCTATTACTATTGCACATATTTATTCCGCGTATTATTAGGGGGGCCACATGCCGAAGGCATGGCCCACCTATTACTATTGCACATATTTATTCCGCGTATTATTAGGGGGGCCACATGCCGAAGGCATGGCCCACCTACTACTATTGCACATATTTATTCCGCGTATTATTTTTATAGCTTATAGTTCTCCTCGCCACCAAAAACTTCGGCGCGTAACTAGTCCCGCACGGTTTGTCGGATCGGGCCCAAAGTTGGCACACGCGTCGGGACCAATGGTGCGATGCGTGCTTGTATAAAACTTTCTCATTAGTCCGAAGGTTCGCGAATTATTAGCGAAAACGTCGCAAAAAAATCCCATAGGAAATGAATGGGGAGAGGTAAAAAAAAGCATAAAAAACAGCACTTCACTGTGTCGGCATACATTCATGTAGAAAAACAGTTTAAAGCTCAGTTTGTAGATAAATCCTTCGTCTGTTTAAAACTGAAGACGGCATGTTGATAACTGCTACGGTTTTTGTATAATCAGACCTCAAGCGCCACAAAGTTTTAGCAAAATCCACCCTTCTAGAGTGGAGAGACTGAAAAGCTAGAGTGTGAGGCAGCCGTTTTTTTAAGACCCAAAAACATTTTAAACTCGCCCTCACGGCCACATATTTATAGCTAGAGTCACCATTTTTGGTCAGTTTGTAGACTGAAACCTCTGGACCCACACAATGTCTTCGGAATTACGGTAGGATTAATACTTTTCCTTAAAAACCCTCCAGACCGACCTAAAGTCGATCAAAATCAGAGCCGTTTTTCATTGGTTTTGGAGCAGAAGAGGGGAGAAAAACGAATGACATTATGTGTTTTCAACTCGTCATAAATATTGTTCTGAAAGACACACATACACCAAAGTTGGCATAGTTGGAGTCGAAGGATGGCTGACGCTCACGGTGAAAAAATTTTTTGAATAACTCATACGGTTTTTGCTCAGCAGTCGTTTGTTCGGAGGACATTTTAAGCACCAGAAAGCTGGGTGACAGTGACCTGCTGCAGCTAGCTCAATTAGAAGCTCAGCTGTGATGAAACGTTTTTTCTTTTTCTTTCTCTTCCCATTCAGGTTGTAGATGACCTACAGCCATGAAAGTTACTCCAATTGAAGACAAGATATAGCTGTCGCTTAGATAAAAAGAATTTTTCAGATATCATTTATGGTTTTTACTCAGCAGTCGTTTGTTCGGAGGGGTGCTTTAGCAGCTTAAAGGTGAGTGAGAGTGAGGTGCTGCAGTTAAAACAAAGGGAGGAGCAGGTGGGATCAGCCATTTTGTTTGTGCTTCGTTTTGGGTTGTGAAAGACCTACAGACATGAAAGTTACCCCAGTCTGAGACAAAGGATAGATGTTGCTTTCACTGAAAGAATTTTTCAAATACCTTTTACGGTTTTTGCTCAGCAGTCGTTTGTTTGGAGGGTAAGCACCTGGAAGCTAGCTGACAGTTAGCTTCTGCAGCAGCCTGCTACAGTGCAGCTGCTGAACTCTTAGTGTGAGGCAGCCATTTTTTTTAAGATAAAACATTTTGTTCTTGCCTCACGGCCACATATTTGGAGCTACAGTCACCATTTTTGGTCAGTTTGTAGGCTGAAACCTCTGGACTCACACAATGTCTTCGGAATTACGGTAGGATTAATACTTTTCCTTAAAAACGCTCCAGACCGACCTAAAGTCGATGAAAATCAGAGCCGTTTTTCATTGGTTTTGGAGCAGCAGTGGGGAGAAAAACGAATGACATTATGTGTTTTCAACTCGTCATAAATATTGTTCTGAATGACACACATACACCAAAGTTGGCATAGTTGGAGTCGAAGGATTGCTGATGCTCACGGTGAAGAAATTTTTTGAATAACTCATACGGTTTTTGCTAAGCAGTCGTTTGTTCGGAGCTGTTCCTCCCATTCAAAAAAGCCTGAGAGCTAAGGAACGATAGTGCTGCGCTTTTCTCTCTGTCACTGACAGGCTCGTTAAGCGTTGTCAAGGTAACCGTGCTTCAAACAGATTTTACCTCTGCTGTTTTAAACAGCACATATTAATCTAATGGAGGGTGAAAGCACTGATTTAACATTGGGAAATGGATACTATATGACTGCTGTCCATGACACTTCCCTTGCCACTCAACACTGATAGACTTTCAAAATAAGACTCCAGGGACCCTACAAAATAAAAGCCTCTATATTTTTTACATATATTTATTGCCCTATATGGCTCAACATTATGACCCAAACTCAACCCCATTTTAGAGAATAGACTCTAGGAGACTGTTTAAAACACACCCTATGGCAAATTTCAAAATAAAAGCCTCCCATTTCATCTTCATCTACTGCCCTAATAACATGGAAAAAAGAGTGATTTAACGATTGGAAAGTCATCAACTATCATTGCTGGGTCTGAACATTTTCTCTAAACACAACTCTGTTGGACTTTCAAAATAAGACTCCAGGGACCCTACAAAATAAAAGCCTCTAGATTATACTAATGCAATAATTGATGCAAATGGCTCAACATTATGACCCAAACTCTTCCAGGTTGTTTTTATTAGACTCTAGTGACCTTTTCAAAACACACCCCAGAGCAAATTTCACAATAAAAGTCTCCCATTTACTCTGTAATACAGCAGCTATTCACCTAATAACATGGAAAACCAGTGATTTAACATTTGGAAATGGATTCTATATCACTGCTGGGCATGACCCATCTTTTGATGCACATCCATGATAGACTTTCAAAATAACACTACAGGGACTCTACAGAATAAAAGCCTCTTCCTTATACACACTCATACATTCTGGCATATTGCTCATAGCCATTTGTAATTTCATCACTGCAATGGCTCTGAGCATGCGGGCGGAGCCCGCCATTGGTGATTTCATCACTGCAATGGCTCTTAGAAGGCGGGCGAAGCCCGCCAATGGTGATTTCATCACTGCAATGGCTCTTAGCAGGCGGGCGGAGCCCGCCATTGGTGATTTTTTTCATCGCTGCAAGGGCTCCTAGCAGGCGGGCAGAGCCCGCCAACTGCGCTTTACCCACTGCGGTTCAATATGGACAACCCATATTACCCTTGTGCATCATATGCTGTGCACGTCTATTTCCCAGATTTCAGCACAAGTGGCACACAGCTCTCTTTGCCCATGACCTAGCCCTCTTTCCTTCCCTCAGCAGCCCTCAAAGGCGTAAGCAGTTGGTCTGGGGAGCCCCAATGTCACTTGCCAGGGCCGTATTGGCCCAGTTACCCAGACGGGCAGTAGGTGGCCCCCCTCAAAATTTCTTTAGAAATTTTCTAGTTATAGTTCTCCTCGTCCCCTAAAACTTCGGCGCGTAACTAGTCCCGCACGGTTTGTCGGATCGGGCCCAGAGTTGGCACACGCGTCGGGACCAATGGTGCGATGCGTGCTTGTATAAAACTTTCTCATTAGTCCGAAGGTTCGCGAATTATTAGCGAAAACGTCGCAAAAAAATCCCATAGGAAATGAATGGGGAGAGGTAAAAAAAAGCATAAAAAACAGCGCTTCACTGTGTCGGCATACATTCACTTAGAAAAACAGTTTAAAGCTCAGTTTGTAGATAAATCCTTCCTCTGCATAAAACTGAAGACGGCATGTTGATAACTGCTACGGTTTTTGTATAATCAGACCTCAAGCGCCACAAAGTTTTAGCAAAATCCACCCTTCTAGAGTGGAGAGACTGAAAAGCTAGAGTGTGAGGCAGCCGTTTTTTTAAGACCCAAAAACATTTTAAACTCGCCCTCACGGCCACATATTTATAGCTAGGGTCACCATTTTTGGTCAGTTTGTAGACTGAAACCTCTGGACCCACACAATGTCTTCGGAATTACGGTAGGATTAATACTTTTCCTTAAAAACCCTCCAGACCGACCTAAAGTTGATCAAAATCAGAGCCGTTTTTCATTGGTTTTGGAGCAGAAGAGGGGAGAAAAACGATTGACAGTATGTGTTTTAAACTCGTCATAAATATTGTTCTGAAAGACACACATACACCAAAGTTGGCATAGTTGGAGTTGAAGGATTGCTGACGCTCACGGTGAAGAAATTTTCTGAATAACTCATACGGTTTTTGCTCAGCAGTCGTTTGTTCGGAGGACATTTTAAGCACCAGAAAGCTGGGTGACTGACCTGCTGCAGCTAGCTCAATTAGAAGCTCAGCTGTGATGAAACGTTTTTTCTTTTTCTTTCTCTTCCCATTCAGGTTGTAGATGACCTACAGCCATGAAAGTTACTCCAATTGAAGACAAGATATAGCTGTCGCTTAGATAAAAAGAATTTTTCAGATATCATTTATGGTTTTTACTCAGCAGTCGTTTGTTCGGAGGGGTGCTTTAGCAGCTTAAAGGTGAGTGAGAGTGAGGTCCTGCAGTTAAAACAAAGGGAGGAGCAGGTGGGATCAGCCATTTTGTTTGTGCTTCGTTTTGGGTTGTGAAAGACCTACAGACATGAAAGTTACCCCAGTCTGAGACAAAGGATAGATGTTGCTTTCACTGAAAGAATTTTTCAGATACCTTTTATGGTTTTTGCTCAGCAGTCGTTTGTTTGGAGGGTAAGCACCTGGAAGCTAGCTGACAGTTAGCTTCTGCAGCAGCCTGCTACAGTGCAGCTGCTGAACTCTTAGTGTGAGGCAGCCATTTTTTTTAAGATAAAACATTTTGTTCTTGCCTCACGGCCACATATTTGGAGCTACAGTCACCATTTTTGGTCAGTTTGTAGGCTGAAACCTCTGGACTCACACAATGTCTTCGGAATTACGGTAGGATTAATACTTTTCCTTAAAAACCCTCCAGACCGACCTAAAGTCGATCAAAATCAGAGCCGTTTTTCATTGGTTTTGGAGCAGCAGTGGGGAGAAAAACGAATGACATTATGTGTTTTCAACTCGTCATAAATATTTTTCTGAATGACACACATACACCAAAGTTGGCATAGTTGGAGTCGAAGGATTGCTGATGCTCACGGTGAAGAAATCTTTTGAATAACTCATACGGTTTTTGCTCAGCAGTCGTTTGTTCGGAGCTGTTCCTCCCATTCAAAAAAGCCTGAGAGCTAAGGAACGATAGTGCTGCGCTTTTCTCTCTGTCACTGACAGGCTCGTTAAGCGTTGTCAAGGTAACCGTGCTTCAAACAGATTTTACCTCTGCTGTTTTAAACAGCACATATTAATCTAATGGAGGGTGAAAGCACTGATTTAACATTGGGAAATGGATACTATATGACTGCTGTCCATGACACTTCCCTTGCCACTCAACACTGATAGACTTTCAAAATAAGACTCCAGGGACCCTACAAAATAAAAGCCTCTATATTTTTTACATATATTTATTGCCCTATATGGCTCAACATTATGACCCAAACTCAACCCCATTTTAGAGAATAGACTCTAGGAGACTGTTTAAAACACACCCTATGGCAAATTTCAAAATAAAAGCCTCCCATTTCATCTTCATCTACTGCCCTAATAACATGGAAAAAAGAGTGATTTAACGATTGGAAAGTCATCAACTATCATTGCTGGGTCTGAACATTTTCTCTAAACACAACTCTGTTGGACTTTCAAAATAAGACTCCAGGGACCCTACAAAATAAAAGCCTCTAGATTATACTAATGCAATAATTGATGCAAATGGCTCAACATTATGACCCAAACTCTTTCAGGTTGTTTTTATTAGACTCTAGTGACCTTTTCAAAAACACACCCCAGAGCAAATTTCACAATAAAAGTCTCCCATTTACTCTGTAATACAGCAGCTATTCACCTAATAACATGGAAAACCAGTGATTTAACATTTGGAAATGGATTCTATATCACTGCTGGGCATGACCCATCTTTTGATGCACATCCATGATAGACTTTCAAAATAAGACTACAGGGACTCTACAGAATAAAAGCCTCTTCCTTATACACACTCATACATTCTGGCATATTGCTCATAGCCATTTTTAATTTCATCACTGCAATGGCTCTGAGCATGCGGGCGGAGCCCGCCATTGGTGATTTCATCACTGCAATGGCTCTTAGAAGGCGGGCGAAGCCCGCCAATGGTGATTTCATCACTGCAATGGCTCTTAGCAGGCGGGCGGAGCCCGCCATTGGTGATTTTTTTCATCGCTGCAAGGGCACCTAGCATGCGGGCAGCGCCCGCCAACTGCACTTTACCCACTGCGGTTCAATATGGACAACCCATATTACCCTTGTGCATCATATGCTGTGCACGTCTATTTCCCAGATTTCAGCACAAGTGGCACACAGCTCTCTTTGCCCATGAACTAGCCCTCTTTCCTTCCCTCAGCAGCCCTCAAAGGCGTAAGCAGTTGGTCTGGGGAGCCCCAATGTCACTTGCCAGGGCCGTATTGGCACAGTTACCCAGACGGGCAGTAGGTGGCCCCCCTCAAAATTTCTTTAGAAATTTTCTAGTTCGTTTTGCTCCCCTCTTCTGCTCCAAAACCAATGAAAAACGGCTCTGATTTTGATCGACTTTAGGTCGGTCTGGAGGGTTTTTAAGGAAAAGTATTAATCCTACCGTAATTCCGAAGACATTGTGTGGGTCCAGAGGTTTCAATCTACAAACTGACCAAAAATGGTGACTCTAGCTATAAAAATGTGGCCGTGAGGGTAAGTTTAAAATGTTTTTGGGTCTTAAAAAAACGGCTGCCTCACACTCTAGCTTTTCAGTTGCTCCACTCTAGAAGGGTGGATTTTGCTAAAACTTTGTGGCGCTTGAGGTCCGATTATACAAAAACCGTAGCAGTTATCAACATGCCGTCTTCAGTTTTAAACAGACGAAGGATTTATCTACAAACTGAGCTTTAAACAGTTTTTCTAGGTGAAGGTATGGCGACACAGTGAACCGCTGTTTTTTATGCTTTTTTTTACCTCTCCCCATTCATTTCCTATGGGATTTTATTTGCGACGTTTTCGCTAATAATTCGCAAACCGTCAGACTAATGAGAAAGTTTTATACAAGCACGCATCGCACCATTGGTCCCGACGCGTGTGCCAACTTTGGGCCCGATCCGCCAAACCGTGCGGGACTAGTTACGTGCCGAAGTTTCGGTGGCGAGGAGAACTATAAGCTATAAAAATAATACGCGGAATAAATATGTGCAATAGTAGTAGGTGGGCCATGCCTTCGGCATGTGGCCCCCCTAATAAAACAATAATTTTCAGGGGCATTTAAAAATATATATTGATGGCAATAGTAAAGCTGGTAAATTTTAATAATTATATGATAGTTTTGTGATATAAAGAGATAAAAGGGTATTTTTTATTCCAATAAGGTTTATTGCAGTTGACTTTTCTTTATTCAACTTTCAAATAGATTTGTCAGATAATGGGGGGGGGTATGAAAATTATCTTTTAGGTCAATATGGGGAGGAGGAAAGAAAAGTTTGGGAACAGAAAAAAACATTGTATTTTAAATGGATTGTTGCTGTGTTTGTTGTTGGAACAATTTTAAGTTTGATGATTATGAATTGAAAGATTAATCACAAGTCTTAAAAAAAAATTGTGAAATCTCTCAGGGTGGACACTAAAAGTTTTATCTCAAGATCAGTAACTCCTTAAAATTACCCAAGAGCCCCATCTTAGTGACAAGGGCCCTGAGTTAACTAGATTCATGACAGGACGGTAAGAAACAGACTGCATCACAAGGGAATATTCGAAAGTGTAAGAGAGAAAGCATTTTCACCCTGCAAAAAAAAAAAAAAAAGACTGAAGTTTGGATCATTGTATTAAAATGAAGGACGTGACATCAGTCAGGTGACCAAAGCAGAGATGTTGGGCACCACCATGTTTAGAGAAAAATAAACACAGCAGATGAGCACAACAGTTAACCTTTGAAGTGGTGGTCAGCTGGTTTGGGCCTGTTTACCAGCCACAGTACCTCAGCAGTTTGCAGTCCCAGGTACAAAAGTATGCTAGAGATAAATGTGGGTCTTAAAATGTCTTTTAAGAAAATAGAGGTTTGGTTCACACTGAGTCACCAACAGCTCAATCCATAAATGAATGAGTGAAAAGGGAAAGAATGGAGGTGTCCCAATGAACCATCCAAGTTCCGATCCCAACCTGCTGGGAAAAGCCCACAGAAGGGCTGTGCAGAAACGTTCCTCAATCACGATATTAGAGACTGACAGGCATACAGAAAATAACAATATTTTTACAATCTCTTTTACATCTCTTTACATCTGTTGTTATATTAAGATCATTTAAGAACCCTATAAAATAATTCTTATCATGATTTGAAATATAAAACTGTATTTAAATAATGTATACTTTCTTTTTAATCTAAACAGCATAATTATTGGGGTGTCAGTGTCTTCTTTACAGCTAAACAAAATCATCTAAGTAACTCAGGGGTCAAAGGTCAGCAAGTGTTGAATGTCCAGCACAGCCTTATATCATTAACTTAATGTATTTTGGTAATAAATAATATATTAATCTAATACTCACAGGGAAAGTTACACATTCAGCACACATTTCTACTTTTACACTTTCCAATGTGATGTATAAAAACATAACTGCCTTAATTAAATGGCCAAATATAATTGTTTTTCTATAGACAAGTTGGCTTCAATTTTCAACTAAATCCCAATTTTTAACAATTATTTAATAATAGTTTATTTAAATCTTGATCTAAATTAAGTTTTAATTAAGACCAGCAGTCCACTGTGAATAAAAGTCATTTGTCTGTGTGCTTCACCAGCACTGTGCTTTCTACTACCTCCATTGCCACCTATGGAACAAGTAGGGACATAACAGCAAAATGTCTGAGCTTCCCACAATCACAGATATGCACTGAATGTAGTCTTAGTAGAGACAGAAAGAATGCAGTCCCTATTACTACTTTTTAAACATTTTACTTTTTTAGTTTTTTCTTCTATTTGGTTCACCAAACAAGACCAAAACAAATTAAACTTCACAATAAATGTATGAGAAAAGTGGGATTTCTGAATAAGAATGTTACATGTTAAATGAAATTATTCTGTAAATGTAATTTTCAGATTTAAAAAAAAAAAACTAAAAGTTTGTTCTTTTGGTAATTTTTGAGTAAAAATACAATCTAGATATAGGTAAGGTTAGGCAATGAACTGGATCTGATGTCAAGGATGGGTAAAATAAATGTAATCTCTTAAAATTTAATTCAGAGCCATTTTTATTTATTATAAAATACAAGTTTGTCAGACAAAAAAAATGTTAAGACCAGTAATTACAGAACTAAATTTACCAAAAGGCCAACTCTTCAATAGAATCCTTACACAACCTGAAACTCGAATAGCTTGAGTCAATGAAAAGTTTGTTTTTGTTTTCTTTTTTTTAATAGATTTAATCCAGAAAATAACCATCATCACCCGATTTTTCTCTTAAAACAAGTATTAGTGTTCATACATTATGTCCAGGAAAAAAAGGGCATTTCTAAATTTTGGGAGAAATGGGATAAGCAAGGGCATCATCTAAAAAAGTTGATTTGAAGGACTTTTAAAGTGTGAATTTTGACATTCAAGTAATATCTTTCAGCTTTTGGTCATACAAAACTATTGTTGACTTTCCTAAGGATAAATAGAATTTATATTCTAATAATAACAACCAAAAAAAGTCAAGTAAGTACATGCGCTTTAAGGGATAGCTTTCCAAATCCAGAACCAAAATATTTATATATCTAATCTGATGTATTCATTTTCTGTTTGACTTAATCGTTCTTTTACATCAGTGTGAGGGGAATATGGTTCATTCTTTTTAAAGATCCGCATTTGCCTCTTTCTTCACCTCTTGGTCTACTGAGTGACTGCATGGCGCCCAGAAGCAAGAGCTGAAAAAGTAGGCCTAAATCATCAGTCCCCCTCTGTCATGCTATGCAGTTTGCATGAAGCGTCCATGCTGATCTGTAATGTTTGGTTTTACCAAATAAGGTCCTGCGTCTCCCTGTGTGAAGATCTTTCTCTCTATAGAATAGTAGACATCAAATCATTTGTAAATTATGATGATTAGTTAATCAGCAACACACTCTAAGGTTTCTGCTCAGAATGTTATTTCCCTACAGTGGCAGAGTTATTCATGCCACCTCTACTGGATGATGCTGATACAGCCAACTTCACCCAATACTGATTTCAAATAAGATGTAGTACACTCTTTAAACATTAGGAGGACAAAAAAAATGGCTATAGACACTAAAGCCAGATTGAAGATACAGTAAAATGTCAAAAAAAAAAAAAAAAAAATCTGCATGGAAGACATAGACAGCAATATAAGACAACTAATTTTGGAGTTTATTAGCTAAGAAAAGTCAGCTTTGGGGTGAGTTGACCTTTAAGTTTTTCTAATTCACCGAAATGTTTCCTTTGTTGTCTCTGCAACAGTGGTGGCTGGTCAATAGAGGGCGCTAGGGATTCATCCCAACCCAATGACCTTGACATAAAAAACAAATGAAAATTAAATTATAAAATTAAAATATCTTAATATATTTTTAGATGTGCGAGATAAATATTTAATCTTTAATGACAAATAAAGCTGTTTCATTTGTCGTCTGATTTGTGACGTATTTCCGCCCTAGTGCGCAAAAATCTTTGGCCAAAGACTCTTGTTAAAAGCTGTACATGAGCAGAAGCTCCTCTGCAATGCAAAAGGATAGGAGAGCTCAGGGCACAGGAGAGCTGTGCCCTGAGCTGATAGGAAATTTCGTCACAGTTGTAGTGCAGCTGATTGACAGGTCGAGTCGCAGGAGTGAAATCCCTCAAAGCAAACTAACCAAGAGAAATTGGAGGTAAAACAGTTTGGACCTGATCAGCCCAATATCAAAATAAATCAGCAGTCCAAAGACAGATGGAGACGGTACACTCTGCCTTTTTCCAGGACCTGGTCTAGCTACAAGGCTTGGCTGACTGCATGTGAGGCTAACGCTCTATTCTGCTTTCCTTAACTCACTTTTTAGAAAAGCATGAACAATCTGGGATTCAAATGGAAAATAATAGAATATAGTGTACTTTTTCTAGATGTTTGTTAGTTTGCATATATTAAAAAGAATATAAAGGTGACTAATAGTGGCTCCATTATTAAACTAGTACATTAATTTTGTTTAGGTTAATGACACCATATTGGACCATTCAAAACACAGATTTCTCTTCATAAAGCCTCAGTACAAGAGATTATGTTTTTATAATGTTTTTGTTGTTGGCATTCTTATAAATATTCTGGTGTGATAACTTAGAATATATTTGATTGGCTTTTGGTATATGTCTGTTTTGAATGTATAGCCCCTCCCCTGGAGAAAACTCCACCAGCCGCCACTGCGCTGCAGTCAATGTTCAGGTTTTGTTTTTCAATAAAACATTCACAAGCAGAAAAATATAGATTTCTAGACTGTTTTCCCTCAGTCACTATTTTAAACTGCCTCTGAGTTGATAATTAATATCTAACCCATTCAAAGCAACAGTATTACAGGATTTACAGGCACTAAGAAGAACTCATCATACTGTATATCTTTTTCTTACTTTGCAGATAACATTATCAGCCTTTGGGATCATGGTGAACCGACATAGTCTGAACGTGGACCTAGTCCTCGGCATATTAAAGGAGGAAAGAGTGCGTTCTGTACTCAGCCTGTCAGATGTGTTGCCAAATTAATTGACCATCAGAACTACTGGAAGGCATCTGCACAGCTTTACATGGCACGATATCTGCATATACACATTAACTTTGTTCAGCACAACTCCTATTTTCCAATCTGCTTTTGGAGATTAATCCTACAATGGACCACATGGGACAGTTTACTATTTAATCTCAATAAGTCATAATATAATTTGAAAAAATGATAATTAAACACAAACTGGCACAGGTATTTTTTTATATTTGCATGAATAATACCTCAACAGAACTACAAGCTGCCTCCATGTCATGCTGCACTGATACAGTTAAAGAGGCCCACATTGCTACACTACATAACTTGTTCTGTTGTCTCTGTCCCCTACTTCATAAACTGTCTCTAGGTTTAAGGTCAGAACATTTCTCATTCCTCTAAGACTGCAATTATCCCTGTAGTTTGGGCACCATTTTTCCTTCCACTTAACTTTCCATTAGTACATCTGAATACAGCCAGATTCTAGTGACCTTGAGGCTCACTCTGTGTAGTGTCAGTGACTGTCTGCAGCACCACTGTCAACTCAGCTCTTCTACACATGACTTAGTAGATCATAACACCACTGCAGGACAAAAATGCTGCACTGAGATTTTTTTTTCTTCTTTCTATCTTTTTTCAAAGTTTTCAGAGAAACCAAATTTAGTGTTTTTTCATAAGCTGTAGATCAAAAACACAATAATTAACAGCATAAGAGCTTTAATCACATTATGTGCATCAATCTACTTATTTAAATTTTACTTTTTGAAATTTAATATAAGACTGAATTACCTTTTGGATTGATTCTAATTTATGGTGTTCATACAAGGATTTTCCCCCCTAACTATAGCTTTTCACACCTGAGATCAAAAAAAGGATAAATTAAAAAGGGAAGGTCATGTTTAAAAAAAAAAATTCTACTTGAAATAAATCATTTTCTTTTTAAGTTTCTGTGTTTTGAACCACAATTAGATATATTTAGTGAGAGTTTTTAATGTTCTTGTTCTTACTAAAGAAAAAAAACAATTCTTATCACAAAATGAACTGGAAATGGGTTTACTCCAGGAAACTGATTGGTGCAGCCAACCTACCAGAGATGTCTCGGGCACCTTCCATCTGAGACTTCTTCCAAAGCAAATGCAACCAAACAGAATAAACAATTCATTCTACATTTTTCAAACAATGAAAAGCTTTGTGTTGGGTTTAGCAGCTGTCAAACGGCAACACAAAACAAAAACTAACCTTGATCCATGAAAATTGATAAAAGTTTGAGCTGTAAACATATAAGAGTAAATACTAGCGATATTCTATCAGTTTAGCTTCTAATCTTTTTACCAGACAACTATTCTTGAGTTGCATCTTATTTATGAAAGCCTATCCTAAATCCCACTGATCCTGCAGCTGTTTTCTCTGCATTAAGTTAAGGAAACACTTACTTTTTGCCACTCATCTCCTCAGGTCTGATTGATCTCCTGTCTGAATAGTCTGGGCTGAGCAGACCTCTGAAGCTGTTGATGATGTTTGACCTGAAAAGGCAACACACAGAGGGCGGGTTAAAGGGAAACACCCTCTTTGAGCTTTTGCATGCAGGTATCACCACCCAGATCACCTCCAACTTGAACGTCATGATCAACACATTAGTGGAGGAGATGCTGACACTGTGTGTTTTGCAGAAAGAACTGCAGAAAGCAGCGCCCCACATGCAGAAAGTAGAGCAAAAACAGCTGAGCATTTTACGCATCAGTCTGTTTATAACAGCGTTATAGACTTCCGCTGCCACACAACAGAATCTACAAGCACAGAAAATAACACTTGACAAAGAATTTGTCAGAAGAATGAAGGGAAACTCACGGCCTTTGGAACTTTGCCCAAACGTATGATCCCCAATCTGCGCAAAGAGAAAATCACTGAGGAGAAAAAAATAAAATAAACTCGGTAAATGTCT
Source organism: Cyprinodon tularosa (assembly GCF_016077235.1). Classification (NCBI taxonomy): domain Eukaryota; kingdom Metazoa; phylum Chordata; class Actinopteri; order Cyprinodontiformes; family Cyprinodontidae; genus Cyprinodon; species Cyprinodon tularosa. Next base: position 389,199 of record NW_024039695.1, read on the forward strand.
GATTTACAGCCTCCTGGTGGTGTGAAATAGTAGAAGCCTAATTCCAGAGCTCCGTGAAGTTGGTTTGAGTCATTGCGCTGTGCGCGTCCTGGAGCGGCCACCGCCTCCTCCTCTATCAGCCGGACCATCCTTCTGTCTGTGCCACTCCTCCTGTGGGGGGGGGGGGGGGGGGGGCTCAGCCTGTTCCATACTCTGTTCCTCACCTCTCTCATATCAAATAATTTACTTCAATACTTCCAAATTACTGTTTCTCAAAGATAAGTTTTACAAAATCATGGCAAATGAATTACCTTCAGCCATAAAGACAATACATTCATTTTACTGCATTTCTGGAAGTTATTAGATCCATTGAAACGATGCAATCTTAGTTCTACCCTCATTAATCCCATGCAATGTAGGTTATTTGGTTAAAACCTGTAGGAATCTGCATGTAGATTCATTATTTCAGACTTACAGCGCCATCTGCTGCGGGAAATAAGGGAATATTATATGTTATTTTTTTGTTTGGTTGTTTAGTACTCAGATTAAACATGATACAATTCCAAACAGTCATAGATGATTGGAGATTAAGGACAATGCATTGATGAATCCAGACATAGGCCTTGTTTTGGTTATATACAGCTGCTTTTAAAGTCATGTGACCGCCAAAAACTATTGCAAGAAAATTTGAAATAATGCTTACATACAGCCAAAAAAGTATTAAAATCAGTTTCTTCCATAAAATCATTTAGAGGTATATATTGTTTTACTTAAAAATCATGCCTTTGATGACTCCTATAAATTCTAATTTGTAATTTGCTTGGTAATTCTGTAATTTGCTCTGATATTCAAACCCTGACGATTGTCTTTTCTTGTCTTAGTAAAGCTTTGAAGTTTTCAAATCACTTCAATTCAGTTTATTTATAAGCAACAAATTCACACAACACATTTAATCTCAAGGCACTTTATAGAGACAATTCAACCAGATCATACAGTCAGATTGGTGAAAAGAAAGGAAAACCAATTGATTGCATGGACTTGTTGATTCTCTGCGATCCCTTACAATGAGCATGCATGCCGTGACAGTGGAGAGGAAAAACTCCCTTTTAACAAGAAGAAACCTCCAGCAGAACCAGGCTCAGTGTTAGCAGCCATGTGCTGATCAGTGTTTGTTGGCGCCAGTTTTCTTCTCCTACTTTTTGAGAATTGACAATGCAAGCGGAAATCGTTGCCACAAGCTCAACCAGGAGGAACCTGTCTTGCAAGTCAATTTCCACCGACTTGATGCACTCAACTGGTTTTCAATGACAGAAACTTGTAACCAACCTAATTTAATTTTCTCTTCAAAGTGCCTCGAGATTATATTTATTGTGAATTGGCTCTATATAAGTAAACTGAATTGGATTACATTTTTACTGGTTCCCAGAGAGTCTTCTGACCATTGAAGTTTGAGCGAGATTGTTATCGCCATTGACAGTAAATGCAATGCCTTACCATAATGGTGTATTAACAGCTTATATCAATATGAAGGAAAACAGACCAACTAAAACTATCTGACAATAAAAGGTTAAATGTTTAATTAATACAAAAAAAATGAAACTTATTAATCATGAAACATTATTAAATATTAATATTATATGAATAGTAGATGAATATTAAAATTAAATTAGATGCAGTTTACAATAAAGTAGTTTCCATTGGTTGTTGTTTTTTCCTGCAATTTCAACTACTCTGCATAATGTTCAGCATTCTCCTTTATTTTTAGCATCAGACCACCTTTTTAATGGCAAACTATGACACAAGTCTTTCTACTATTGGTGGTCTGAGCACACCCTAAATGACTCAGAGGGTCTTGCAACATATGCTGTGTTGCAACCAAAAATAAGCTGCTGCAAGAATATCTACACCTGTTGCCTTCTTTCCAGCTGAATCTACAGCTTAGACAAATTGAGAGTATAGAGAAGATCTTCATGCTCTGATTTCCTGTCGATCAGCTGCATAATCATTAAAATTGGTGTCAAGAGTTACATGAGTTCAAGGGGTTTGCAGGTTTTGTTTAGTGCAAACATTCATATGGTCCTAAAGGGCTATGGTTGGCTGAACAATACATTAAATGAGCCATAAATATCAAAACAAATGAGTATAATGTACCGCATGGCACCTTTTTTTCATACTGTGAAAGATTTCCTCTGCCATTAAATATTTATTAAGTTTTAGTATGATCTTTTTGGATCATCAAAGTAATTTTCAAATCAAACAAATATAAAAGTAGAAACAAACAACAATTTTAAAGACATGATTTATGTTATGTATCGGTCCATATATAGTAAATGCCCACTTGTCCTTGCAGGGTCCCACTGTGGAACAGCAGAGGAGTGGGTAGCTGAATACCATCACCAGCCAGCAGCTTGTAATTCAGTGACAGATAATTTATTCCTTGGGAAAGCTTAGTTGCTAAACCTGCATATTGTTGGACTGTGGGAGGATTATTTGTGGGCATACATGGGCTGCATTTAAAAATACAGGTGCTTGTAGAAACTAATGCTGTGCTCTGAATGCATAACGATCTCAAACACAATGTTAATATATCTAGGCTTAGACTTTAGACTTAGACAACTTTAACTAACATTTTGTATACACAGAGTGTACAGTTTTCAGACAGTGAATGAGCAGCAGCGTAGCAGTGAAATGAACATTTCCATTTCATAAAGTGCAGCAGTGATCAAATGTAAACGTTATGCTCTGTGTGCTTTTTCTTATAGTAGCTTTACCTCGTTTGTTCATGTTTGGCTGTAACCCCATCCTGGAGAGAAATATCAACTGTGCTGCTGCCATCAACACCTTTTTTTTTATAGATGTTGGAGCTTGGCCTGTTTTTTAGTGTAATCCTGTTTCTCTGACTCTGACTGGCTGGATGGCTGTCTTCGTCCTCTGACATGAGTGCTGGCTCGGAGCTCGTCTGCCTGGCTGTATGTTTCCTGGACCAGGCTGCCTTTTACAGTTGCCATTTGTATCTCTGCTTCTGTCTCCTTGAACCCCAGTCGACCTCGGCAGATGGTCGCTCACACTGATTGGAGGTTTCTTCTTGTTCAAAGGGAGTTTTTCCTCTCCACTGTCGCCTTTGAGTCAATTAGTCGATGCAATCAACTGGTTTTCCTTAGATAGGAAACTTGGAATCAGTTTGACTGAATGATCCGGTGAACTGTAAAGTGTCTTGAGATGACGTGTTGTGAATTGGCGCAATATAAATACACTGAACTGAATTGAAAATTATCCAATTTGGATAAAAAGATTGAAAAATAAAAACACATTGTTCAGCTACTCATGCATTGCTAAAAGATAGGAAGGCTTCCTCTTCTTTTTTTCAACTTCTCAGTTTTTTAAGATTTAACAAAATAGACTTATTAAACAGAAATTCTGATTTGCTGCTGGATTTAAATGTCTGTAAAGTCAGGAATGGCTGGAGGAACAATTTTCTAAAGGTGGTACTAAAAGTTTGAAAAGAAACAGCCTCCCTGATTATTGTGTATTGTGTACAAAACTCCTTACTCCACATTTATTTCTCAGAATCTCACAGCTTTAAGATTTTTATTGTTTTATTCTTCCTCGAATTGCTTTAATTGTTATTTCTTGATACTTTCTTACAAGTTGCCAAAACAAAACCTGGAATTGGAATTTTTTTTTTGTACTGGGAACTGAATTATTTAAATCTAATTTAGATCAAACGGATCCATCTATACAACTAATACATGCATTCTCTGATGCATATGTGATTTTTTTATTTTATTTTTTGTTTGTTTGCTTGTTTTTATGGTTTGACGGCTGCTTTGGACGCTCCTTTGTTTTTATGATTTTACGGCTGCTTTAGTTATACTCCTTTATTTTTATTGTTTTACTACTGCTTTGGTTACCAATTTAAGTCACATGATGGAAGTTTTTGTGTTTGTTGAAACCTTGTCCCTTTTTTTTCCCTCTACGTCTCTTCAGGCGAATTCTTTGCGTCGCAAGTTTTCCTAAATGGAATTACTGCAAAATATTTAAGACAGCAGGTTTCCCAGAAACATGTCACACAGATCTCAGCTTTGTGTTTTCACTGTGGCAACACTTGCATTTTTCCACATGTTAAAATTTGTTCTCAAAACAGTGTTTATGTTTTCATTCACAACACAAAATATTGTCAAGGCTAACAGCGGCGCTGCAGATCTCAGACAAAGTGATGTGAAGGAACATCCTCCCTCATTTTTAGAGTGTATAAAGCATAACAGCTACAGCGCTGAGAGCAGGTCAGCAATTTTTATATTTTCCTGAAAGTTTAATGTGACGGGAAAAAAAGGCATCACAGGGGGAAATAAATCCTGCACCTGGGACTCCATTCTCAATCCCTGCTTTATTACAAATTAAACCATGAATTCAGAGTTCAAACAATACATTTGATGTTCCCTTTAAAAGAGGGTTTGAGGGGGTCTTTACATCAGGATATTGATGCTTTGTAGTAGAAAAGCATGCTGTTTCCTTATGATCTCTTATCTTCTTTCAGAGGTGTTACTTCTCTCCAGCTGCTGCTTTTGAAGTTTGGTTTTTCCAGGAAGAACAAATCCGTCTTAAAAAAAAAAAAGCGTGATTCTTGGCAAATGGTCCAAATAGATACCTGGATCGTAAAATAAATTCCTGAAACCATAGCTTTGGTTCATTCAGGTTTGCATGTGTTTGTTTCAGCGTAACCTTAAGGTATACTTCTACCACTGTAGAACTGGATTTTAATCAGGCTAGAGGCAAGAATTTTTCTGGCTCAATACAAAAGCTTTATTCCATTATTTTCAGAAATGCAGTTGTATATTTGTTGGTATATTTAGGATCATAGAGCTTTAGCTGTTAGCAGAAAGTCTTGCAGTTGACTGTCGAATACTTTAGTTTAAAAAGAAGTTCAATGTCAGCTCAAAGACTGTAAAATGCCTGGATCTTTAGTCTGCAGAACAATCCCATATCATCAGTCCTCCACCATCATGCCTGGCAGTTGGCGTCATGACAAGGGTCAAAGGTCACAAGCAAAGGGGGACCAACTTATTAGTTCTAAAAGATTAATTTCCTTAAAATTATTTTCTAAAATATTCTATTCTATGAAAGCTAGGTCAGTTCTGTCTGGTATGCCTGGTCTAAGCATGCATGTGTAAATTAGTGTGTGTGCAAACAAAAGGAAGAAGCAAAAGGTGCTGGCAGGCCTGTGCAGGAGAACAAAGTGAAGTTCACGTATATTTCAGGCAGCAATCGCATAAGTAGAGCAAAGGAAAATTCCCAACCTGGAAACCAGTTGACCTGCAGGGGGCCTACGGGTTGTTACGAGCTACTGATGTGTGGTGTTTGGGTTTCTCCAAACATGATGCTGTCCATTGACGTCAAGTATTTCTACTTCTCTGAATCTGTATTTGCTTGAGAGTATGTTACTGCTGGTTATCCCTTTAATTAAGAAAGCAGCATGGATGTGCTACCTTTTTTAGCGCAGCGGTTTTACATTCTAGCCTAATGTAGTAAAATTTAAGATACAATATTACAGGTTTTGTACTATCTAAAAATGAGATGAAACTTTTAATGAAAACAGGACAACATCAACCCACATCCAAGGAGGAAACTATCAATGAAGGGACCAATGCAACACCTTTTTACAAAAAGTACATAAATCAACTTTTTCACTCATGCAAAAACAACCATAAAATAAAAAAAACCTCAGCCGACGAACATTAAAAAGATAAGAAACGGAAGAAGCCCTGGATATAAACAAAAACAATTGCACTTGAATGCTAGTTAGTTAGTCGTAGTTGAAGAACTAATGTTGTAAAGAGTTTGTAAATAAATAATCCCTACTTTGAATGTGATGAAAAAAGGCTGCTGTCAGGATGACGGTATATTCTATATTTTCCTGAGTTCTGCGTGACTGAAAACAGTACTGCTTCTCCTGTGTCTCCTGCTGTAAACTCCAGTGACCCAATTATCCTGTTTCACCTCAAGACAGTCAGACATAACCTTCAAATATTCTCTGATGCTGCAAACAAATTATTGATTTTTATTCAATATATTCTGCAATCATTACTAGACACAGTGCGCACTTCACACTCTGGGTTAAAGATCTGTAAAAAGCTTTTAACACAGCAGCATAGCCTCAAAATCAAAGTAATTAAGTACAACATTCAGTTTACATTTATTCAGCAAGGAAAATGAAACATGTTCAGTATTCATAAGGGTTGCCAATATGTTTACCCACATTTGAATTGGATGCAGAATGTATTGTTTAGTCAAAGTCTCAAAGCAGTATAGAGAACGACTCAGACACACACAACAATTCCACCTTTATTTTTCATAGCTGAACCCACCTAACAACATGTTTTGGTCTGCAACAAATCAGGACTCAAACAGCGGTCAGTCATTTCCACCTCTGCCTCATCTGTTTAAAAAAAGGAAACCCTGTCTTTATGTCTACTAGTAAACTTTGGCTCTGTTTTAAGACTGTTGTGGAACATAAAAGCCATGTTTTGTCGCTGTCAGGGAGGTCAAAGGTTAAAAAGCTCTTTGTGGTTATAGATATATGAAAAATTAGAACAGAATAGGACCCTAGAGTGTGCATAAAGTTATTTTAATTAACATGACTTTAATCTATCTATGGTGTTGTAAATTCTTATAACTTTGTGACCAGACTTTAAATGATGCAGTATAACACAAGGATTTGATATCTGAGAAACTTTATAGCTTTTCTACTTGAACCAAAAAAGTAATAGAAAGAAAAATGGACAGACAGACGGACGGACGGACAGATGGAAAATAAAAGGCATGCAACATACATTAATTTCAAGTTGAGGCATTTTAAGGCTTCACCTAACAGGATTGCTTTTTCCTTAAGTTCATTTCCTGCAGAAAACACACACATATAGTTATTAATTTAATCAAACCATTTGTAGGTTGTGTTTTGTCATAAAATCAGGAAGATTACGACAAAAACCTAAAAATTTTTATTTTTTTATTAAAGGTGGGCTCATTTTCAAACCCTGATGTAAACATATAATATAAAAACAATAAAGCTGTTACTTAATTTAGGTTCTGTGTAAAAATAGGTTAAGTGGGCAGATAACATGCAATTACTCTTTTCTGCTCCTTTCCATGTTTAGAGTTTAGAATGTTTGTTTTTAATGCTTAATGGTTTTGTTTTAACACATAGAATAAAATAAAAAAAATAAAATAAATATAAAGCCCTTGTCTGTTTTATCTAAAGCTGGAATAAAATAATGGAAGAAAAGGAATGAAGGAAGTCACACTAAACATACTGTTTTTTCTCATTCTTTGTCCTCCCGCTTCTGTAAAGTTTGAGTACTACAAATTTGTTAAACGGCTCTCGTCCTATATATATATATATATATATATATATATATATATATATATTAATGTATATGACACTGATGCATAAATATGTACGTAGCTTTTAGAAAGAGCTTCATGAAAATCTTTGTGTGGAAAATATCTATGTGTGCTATCACTATCTATGTGAGACCTTCTTCCAGTCAATGTTTTGCACAAATGTATTCCAGTATGCAGGGCCGGATTTAGGAGGATGGGGGCCCCTGGGCTGGAGTCAGGATGGGGGCCCCTGGGCTAGAGTCCAAAAAAAAATAATAATAATAATATATATATATATATATATATATATATATATATATATATATATATATATATATATATATATATATATATATATATATATGTATGTTGTTTTGTTTTAGAGGACAAATAACATGCAAATACCAGAAGAAATTGCTCCAAAGACTTTGACATAATCTATAGGAGACACAGGAATTTTGTATTCTTCTAGAAGCTCTTTATAAGAGTAAAGAAGACCCTCTTTGTTAAATAATTGGTCAACCAAAATAATGTTATTATTAAACCAATAATCAATAAATAAGGATTTATGTTTAAACAATATGTCTTTATTGTTCCAGATAAAATATTTGTTGGGTGAAAAGTTGTGTTTGAAAATAAGGGACCACGAAAGGAAGGCCTGGCGGTGAAAGGCTGACATTTTTATCAGGACTTTATCAATATCATAGTTACAGGTTAAGAAAAAGCTCAAACCACCAAGTTTTGACAGCAAGTGACATGGTATGACGTTCCAAATAGAGTTAGGGTTTTTAAAGAAGTGTTTCAGCCAATTTATTTTAAAGGTATTATTTAGAGTACAGAAATCGATAAAGTTTAATCCACCCTTTTCATAGGGATTTGTTAGAACAGACTTCTTCACTCTGCTCCACTCTCCCCACGCTCACACAATACGTCACATGCAACCAGGAACAATAAAAGGCTGGACCTTTTTTATGCAAATGTTAAGGATGCATACACCTCCGCACCCCTCCCCCCGCTGGGTTGTTCAGATCACAACCTTGTCTACCTGCCCCACCATTACATTCCACTGGTGAGAAGGATAATTGCACAATCAGTGAAAGTTTGGTTGGATGACGCCACTGAGGAGCTGAGGGATTGTTTCAGCACCACAGACTGGAGCATGTTCCAAAGCTCTCAGCAGTTGTTTGAAGGGCTCAACAGTTATTTAGAAAATATTAGAGAGGCCAGTGATCTGGAAAAGAACCTTATAATAGGACAAATTGTCATGTAGGAATGTAAAGACCATTAGTGCATTTCATACTTTACTTTTATTTTCACCTGACCAATATGTACCGCTCTGTGTTGTTCAGTTACTTTAAGTTTAAAAGTATAGAACAAGTTATGGTTTTATTTAAACACATTTTGAAGAGGTTTAAGGTTTGAATATGTACCAACTGTACATTTTGACTGCAGTCATTAAAGGTAATCCAGGTTTTTTTAGACACACAAGCAGACTGGTTGTTCCACACCATTATACTAATATACAGCGAAGGGATGGACTCTCTCAGGCATACTTACTAAGTCAGCCTTACAAACATGTAACAAATGTATGCCTCTTTTTTTTTTCTTGCAGAGATTATCTACAGCTGGGTCTTTAATGAGTTCCCCTCATTTGTTGCTGAGGACAGTCGCCGCTTCATCTCTCAAGTCACAGGAAACCTGTATATCTCTAAAGTTCAGCCCTCAGATGTCGGAAGCTACATCTGCTTGGTGAAGAACTCGGTGACAAATGCGAGGGTTCTGAGCCCTCCAACTCCTCTGACACTGAAAACCGACGGTAAAGATTTTTAGCTTTTAAATTATATGCAGACTGTTGTTGAGTCCCCTCTCTGCTCTGCTGATCTGATTGCATTGCTGGCTTTTCAGAAATCTATCTATTGCCTTCTGCTGCTGGATTGCTTTTGCACAGATAAAATCTGGAATGGATTTTACATCAAGATGTTGCACTATATCATATCATAATGCGTTTGGAGGAAGTTTTACACTGCAATCCTCAAGGTGTTTTGAACTGGGTACACAATTTATGTAGATAGTAGGCCATGCACTAATGTGAGTGTAGGGAGCCTGCTTTGCTCACGGTGTGCTTTTGTGAAAATGGCCATAGGGGAAATCATTTTCCTGCATAAAATTAACTGAATCAATGGCCCTTGCTGTGGATGGGGCTTTTGTCTTTTATTTTTGCCTCTTAGGAGCCATGCTGCCAACATGTTTGTTGGATTCAGTTGTGGATATCACCTACAAGCATTTTACCTCTGACTTCCCAAACAATGCCTCATTACGCTACACGGGTGCTTTCTGTTTTTAAAGTCAATAGAAACCTGTGTGATTATACACTCAGTGAAGCTATAAAATAACCTTTGCATTCTGAATTCATTTCCTAATGTTGCAGCAGGATTACATTCCTCCCAGCAAGTTTTTTGCTCTTTAATTGCGTAAGTGTCTGAAGCGGCCCTCTGAGACGTATATAATACTTTGCACACAACCATGCTAAATTAGCTTGTGTTTCTTGCTAAATGAAAAGTAAAATGCAGGAAGAGGGGAACACGGTCAGTCTGCTATCAGCACCACACTGCAGAGGAAGAAAGATCTTTGTTGTTTTTGTTTATTTTTTTTTTTTTCATTTGTCAGTAGTCTCGTTAAGGGAAATTCATTCAGCAGCATCTGTTTATTTATTTTTTGCAAAGAAAGTCTATCTGATTAGATGTAGTGGCTATTTTTTTACCTGTTTGAATAAACAAACTTTTGATCATTTTGCAAGAAAATATACCAACCTGAATGTACTTATGAAAAGCTTTTACGAGTTCGAAGATTTGACTAAAGTGCTTTACACTACATTCCATCATTCACCCACTTATAGTGTCAAGCTACATTGTAGCCACAGCTGCCCTGAGGCTCAATGACAGAAGCGAGGCTGCTGTATACTGGCACCACCAATCCCTCTGAAAATCTGTTTATTGCATGACATACAGAAATGAGAGATGCAAGAGGGAACTGTCACCTTGCTCAACAGGTGGCCCCATCCAGGAAATACACGAGCTCCAAGCCAGCTCCTATGTCAGAGGATGAAGAAACCACATCCAGTTAGTCACAGTCAGAGAAACAGGAATACACTGAAAAACAGGCCAAGCTCCACCCTTCACAAAGAAAAGTGATGGTAGCAGCACAGCAGATATTTCTCTCTAGGACGGTGTCTCAGCCAAACAGAAATAGACCAGATGAAGCTACTATGAGAAAAAGCAAAGAGAGCATAATGTTAGAGATTAAACTCACACATTTTGCAGAGTAGGAGAATAGAAAAGAATGTCCCTATGTCCTCCAGCTGTCTACGCCTATAGCAGCATAACTATAGAGATTGCTCAGGATAACCTGAGCTACTCTAACTATAAACTTTATCAAAAAGGAAAGTTTTAAGCCTACCCTTAAAAGTAGACAGGTGGTCTGCCTCATGGACTAAAACTGGTAGTTGGTTCCACAGGAGAGGAGCCTGATAACTAAAAGATCTGCCTTCGTTTCGAGTTCTAAATTCTAATAGCCACTACTAAACATGCAGATTTGGAGCCAAGCACTCTTAGACTTAGACAAACTTTATTGTCATTTTTTACACACAGGGTGTAGTATACAAAACTAAATGTCATTCAGTACAGCTCTCAAAAAATTTCCATATCTTAAAGTGTAGCAGTGATAAAAAGTAAATATGGTGATCAAATGTAAACATAAGACTGAGATATGTTTTACAGTTTTTCCAACATTCAGCAGCAGCATTAGCAGCTCTGTCAGGAACAGAAAGAACAATCGTATCTCTGATGTAAGATGGAGTTTGGCCGTTTAAGTCTTTATATGTAAGAAGAAGGATTAAAAAAAAATGAAGGCCAAAACTGACTGAAACAATTACCTTTCAGTGCTCCTGCATCTGACACCACTGCCACCCAGACCATACAACCACAGGAAGAAACTATAATAACTTAAATATAAAACTGATATTTTGACATCATTTTTTTAAATAACAAGACATTTAAAATTTGCTTTAGGGGAAAGTGACTTAAAGGGGAAAACCATTTTTTTTTTTTACATTGGCCCCTTGATTTTATGTTATTACATAGTGTTCTATTCACACATATGAGTTTTGTGTCATTTGGAGCTGTTCTGAAGATATTCGGTTTTGTTATATCCAAGTAACGTCTTCCTATGGGCAACGAGTTGAAACTAAACTGTTCATAATTTATTCTTTATGGTACGCCAGCATTCATAACATGTAGGTGAATCACTGTCCCCCAGACATTTGCGGTTATATTTTTTATATTTACATTTTTTTTAAACAAAGCAGAGTGTGTATGACGTCATCCGTGTGCCGGCTACCATTCATTCCTCCTGTCCGCTGAACTGCTGCTAGTTTTACTCACATGCCTAGAAGATGTCTAGTGCTACTACCACAGTTGATCACGCTCTCGAAATGGAATTGAACGATTCAGATTAGCTAACCAAAGAATAGAAGGGATAGAGCGTAGCCGCCTGTGGCCCGGGCTGCCTGTCACAACTCCAGTCCGGCGCGCGGACTTTAATGCCTTCTTTAACTTTACGGACTTTAACTTTAACGTCTTCTTTGGGAGTAACACAGATGAAATCTAAATTTCCACTGATGTCTATGGCTTGTTTTTATCTCTGTTTTATGTATATCTTGGTTGCCAAACACAGGAAACAAACACACAAAAAATCTATGTTCTGAGTAAGAAAATAAATATTGTCGTGCTTTACCTTCCGGTGGCGTGGATGTTCTGATGAAGCACACGACAAGGAATCTTCTTGAACTGAACTTTACTTTCTCCAGCAACAGGTGAGTTACAGACACAGCTGATGGTTTATACACTGCGTTGTTTTGGCCTCTAGCTCTGGCACAGACAGCGTTTTAGCAGTGTCCGTACAGTGAGCCTTGAGTGCCTTACAACCAGAATCATAACAACGAAAGCTCTCGCGATGATAACGTTAACTAGACGACCGTGTTGCATTTACTGACTTAACACTAGGCTCGGAGAAATCAAAACGAAAACAGAATAACAGCCTTTTATGCTCATAACAGCTTAAACTGCCCTACACTACCCCCCCTTTTCAAGACTACTGAGTCCCTTCTGTATCTTTAAGGTAAAGAAACAACTCTGGTAAACAGAAATGAGTCCAAAATTACGAAAAAACAAATACCATGGGGCGATAAAACTAACCAATCCCCTGGTTACTTTTAGTTTTAACATTTAAGTTTTAACCCATAACATTTAGCTCAGTATAACTTCTACTAGTGTCTGAATCTCTCTGGTCGATTGACTATGCGACCACTCGATGTTTTAAAAGTCTTTTCTGAAGATTCTTCATCACCTCGTCTGCCTCCCTGGTGGTACGCTGGACCCTTGGGTTGAACAGTCTGACCTGAACCTTCATCCTGCGATGCCTTGTCCGGATCGTCTGGCAGTGGTAGCACTGGCGCCAAAGGAACATCCTCCGCATTTAGATGGTCTTGATCCTGGCACTGTTGCAGTATTTTACTCCTTTGACGTGAAACCCAAACTGGTATCACCTCGCTGTCATAGGACTTGAGTCTGTCATGATGCATTATTGTCCTGTGCTTGGGACCTTGGATCTCATACAGTACAGGACCACGGTGTGCTGCCACAATCAGGGGACCCCTCCATAACGCTTGAAGCTTTGGGCTAAGTCCCTTCTTTTTTGTGTCGTCTTTGACGAACACTAGATCTCCGATACTGTAGGTGTGCTCGTTTGCTCGAAGGTCATACACCTTTTTCTGTCGTTCTTGTGCAGTGCGAAGATGACTTCTTGCCAGGCTTTGTGCTTCCTTTAAGCTTTCTTCAAGATGATAGATATAATCTACAACTTCCATTGCATTTGATTTGAGTCTTGCAATACCACACTGGATATCGTGTGGCTGGTGGACCTCCCTTCCAAGCATGAGTCTGTTCGGTGTGAATCCTGTTACCATGTGTCGTGAACTACGGTAGGCCGCAGTCAGCAGGGGCAACTGTTCATCCCAGTTCCTCTGGTTTTCGTCCACATAACATCGAAGCATCTGCAGCAAGGTCCTATTGAACCGTTCAACCTGCCCATTAGAGGACGGATGGTAAGGTGTAGTTCTGGTCTTGGTTATTTGCAGGAGCTTACACACATTTCGAAATAGCGAACTTTCAAAATTACGCCCTTGATCTGTGTGTAGTTCTAGGGGGGCCCCAAACCTGGCAATGAAGTCGTAGACAAGTTTCTTTGCAGTCGTTTCCGCACCTTGGTCAGGAATAGGAAAGGCTTCAACCCATCTTGTGAACTGGTCAATAATGACAAGAATATACTTGTTGCCAGAGCTTGACACAGGAAATGGTCCAAGAATATCAAGGTGCAAACGATCCAGTGGTGCTCCAACCTGGTAACTCTGCAGTTTTGCTCTTTTCTTCGGTCCCATAGATTTGCATGCACTGCAGTGTGGGCACATTTTAACAAAAAGGTGAACATCTCCACCCATGCCATACCAATGATAACTCTGGCGCACGCGCTCCAGAGTTTTGGCTTCTCCCAAGTGACCAGAGTATGGAGGGTTATGGCATGACTGTATGACTTCTTTCTGCATAGTTGTTGGAACTAATAGCAGCAAAGTTGGGCACTGGTTCCCAATTTTCTCCCAGGAGTAATAGAGGACTCCTTTTCTCAGTGTAACTTGGGGCCAACAAAGCCAGAATTTTCTTACTGCAGGACTTTCAAGCATCACCTCATCTCTGCTGGGGAGCGTCCCTGTTTCCTTCCATGTATGAAGGATGGCGAGGACAGGATCTGCTTTCTGGAGTGTAGCAAGTTGCTCAGGGCTAAGCGATTCTAGCATGTTGAACTCTGGGCTCTCTGAGAAGGGAGCAGATGGCTGACCCTCCACTGACTGAGTACCATTGCAATTTATAAAGCTTTGAGGCTCTATGCAACGCACAGCTAGTGGCACAACATCATCCACGTCTTCTTCAAATTTTTCCCACCGCTCATGAATTCTCTGGCAGTACTTGCACCCTCTGCATGGCAGATCTGCCAGATTTACCCCTGCTTGGTAACAGTCACATTTTTCCATATTTTCTTTTGGCAGCCTTGACATGGCATCTGCATTAGCATGCTGCTTACCAGCTCGATGCTCAATGTGGAAGTCGTACTGGCTCAATTCTTCAAGCCAGCGAGCTAGCTGTCCTTCAGGGCACTTGAACCGAAAGAGCCAGGTGAGACTGCCATGGTCGGTCCGAAGTAGGAACTTTCTTCCTAGAAGATAGTGGCGGAACTGACGTGTGAAACGCACAACAGCGAGTAATTCACGACGTGTGACACAGTACCTTTGTTGAGCTGGCGTAAGCTGACAGCTGGCATAGGCCAAAACTCTCTCTTCTCCCCACTGGACCTGTGACAGGACAGCACCGACACTGTTGTTGGAGGCATCAGTATCGAGAATAAACTTGCCTTCAGGATGGGGATATCTCAGCACAGGTGCAGTGGTCAGTCTCTCCTTGAGCTTAGTAAAAGCAGCCTGATGTTCCTCTGTCCATACAAACTCACTCTCCTTTTTCAGAAGATGATGAAGGGTGTTTGCCAGTTCTGCAAAATTTGGGACAAATTTGCGATAGTAGTTGCATAGCCCCAGGAACGCCTGTAACTCTTGCAGATTTTCAGGGGATTTCCACAGCTGTACATCTTTGACAAGAGCTGGATTCGGTCTGATTCCTTCTCCACTCACAATATGGCCGAGAAACAGGACTTCTTCTTGAAGCAGGTGACATTTTGATGGCTTTAGCTTAAGCCCATGGCTCTGAAACCTTTGAAAAACCTGCTCGAGACGATCTAAGCTTTGGTCCACTCCGTTTCCAACAACAATGACATCATCCAGGTAAATAAGGAGGGTTTCCCATTGAAGGCCTCTAAGGACAAACTCCATTGCCCTTTGAAAAGTACTCGGAGCATTACAGAGTCCAAATGGCATTCGGGTGTATTCATAAAGGCCCCATTTTGTAATGAAGGCTGTCTTTTCACGATCGTTTTTGTCTACTGCAACCTGCCAGTAACCAGACTGGAGGTCTAGTGTAGAGAACATGGTAGCTCCCCCAACAACATCAAGGCATTCCTCAATCTGGGGTAGCGGATAAGCATCCTTGACAGTCAAACTATTTAGACTGCGGTAATCTACACACCACCTTACTCCTCCATCTTTTTTGCGTACCAGGACCACTGGAGAAGCCCATTCAGAAACTGATGGCGTGATTACCCCAGCTTCTAGCATGGATTTAAGATGTGCTTCCTCTTCACCCTGAAATCCCAGAGGGGTTCGCCTAACAGGTTGGCGTACAGGTCTAGCAGAACCAGTGTCAATCTTATGTGTAACAGCAGACATGTAACCAAGATCAGTCTCATCTTTAGCAAAGATGGACTGGTATGAGAGTAGCAGTTGAATAAACCGCTGCTGTTGTTCTTCAGATAGAGCTTCACTTGTAGCAACAACCAGGCCTTGGAGATGCTCAGGAATGTCAGAAATTGTTGCTACTCTTCCCACTAGCAATGGTGATGCACTCTCTTCCATACAACTAGGCTCATCATTTTGCTCTAGTTCACATGTGGGTTCAGGAAAAGCTTCAACGAGGACTCCAAGGCATGCTCCTTTTGGTAAAGCTGTTCTCTTGGTTGAAAAATTGCACACTCTGACAGGCACTTTTTTTTCATTGTGACGACGACGCTTGCAAGGGCCACATTTTCTGCAATGTCTAAGGGCTCTAGCACTGCTGTAACATCCGGCCTTGGCTCCTCCACTTCCCCCCACACAACACATTCAGATGTAGCTGGTATGATGATGGTTTCCCCAAGAGTCGCTCTAGCTACACAGTAGTCTGACCCATTGTCACGTACAATTTTTGAGGGCACTAGTTCACTTCCAATAAAAACCTTCCCACGGGTATAGATGACAACATCATGGGCTTTCATCAGATCCAATCCAAGGAGAACAGAGTCTCTTATTGGAGCGACATGCACATCCCATTTGAAAGTCTTAGATCCAATTTCAAATGTTACTGTGAGTCCATGTTTGGCTTTCATGCAATCTCCAACTCCTGCATTCAGTAGGTAGGTCTGGCGAAGCTCTACAGGTGCTGTTTTGCTTTCCAGGAGACTTTGGTATAACTCTTCTGATATCACAGTTGTTTGAGCTCCTGTGTCTGCCACTGCTTGTGTTGAAATGCCATTTATGATCAGAGGAACTTGTAAACTCTCACCTCTCTTCTTGGTGCAGCCAATCTGCCGTCCTTGTAATTGTGGATCTGTGATAGGGGCTCCATTTGACTGCAGCATGTGGTCTGTAGGCGTTTCATTATAATTACATGCCACAGGGCTGGGTGGCCTACCACAGTCCTTTCTGAAATGTCCTGTCTCTCCACACTTAAAACATGGACCGGCTGCTCCACGATTTGGGCTTGGTGTTTGTGAGCGCCCTCTGTTGTTTTGCACCTGTTGGTAACTTTGCTTTCTTTCTGGTACAAAGCTCTGGGCTGCTTTTGGCTTTTGGGCTCTTGTGTTGCCAGGCTGGAGACTTTCAACCCGCAGCTTCAGATTTCCAACCGTGTTAACAAGAGTCTTAACTTGTTCCACTAATGCAGCAAATTGGTCAGATGTAACATACTGGGGAGTCTGGACCCTGCGTGACACTGTAGCTGTGTCTTCACACTTGTCTTCTTCGTCAACCCACGAGATGCGTCTTGCTCTGTTTTTTATCTCAGTGTCGCGGCCTACGGTAGCTTTGAAGTTATGCTCATGGGCCTCCACCAACTTTTGGGCCTCAACAAGGGAACTTGGATCACGATTCATAACTTCATAGGCCACCTTTTGATTTCGTAAGCCTTTGAGGAAAGCATCAGTTGCTAACTGATCCTGTAATTGGAGGTCTACTCCTGAATAAGCAAGTGTGACCAGGCGTCTCACCTCCTCTGCAAACTCAGCTGATGTTTCCCGTCCTTGTCTGAGTTCTCCAAGTTTCCTCCTTATGGTGGTTGGGGGGTCTTTTTTCCCAAAACGTTGAGCGAGTTGCTCCACCAGCAGAACATAATCTTCCCTTGTGCGTTCTGGTAATGAGCAGACGTACCGCACTGCAGCTCCTCTTAAACACTCATGTAGTCTGTCCACTCGCTCTACAGCACTCCATCCATACTTCCTGGCTTGACATTCAAACGGCATCAAAAATGAATCCCAATCCTCATTTCCATCAAACGTAGCTAGTTTAGGTCTCTGGGGTTCTGGCAATGTATGGTAATGGGCTGTAGAAATATTTTGCCTCCTATCATCATGGTAAACAGGTATGTTTTGGGCTTCACGCTCAGAGTCTCTTATCTCCCTGCGTCTAGTGTCAGGTTCAGAAGCTATAGTCCGCCTTGACGGCCCTGTGCTTCGAGATCTTTGATTTATGACCTCTAGTTCAGCTGCAAAAGATGCATTATCCCTTGGTCTAGTAGTCATATCAAAAGAGACACTTGGCTCAGGTGCATGCATTTCTCTTGTCTGCATTGGGATTATATTCACCCCCCCATTAGCAGGAATAGGTGATGGTGTGGGTTGTTGTGCAGCTGATTGTCCTGTAATGTGTGAAAGGACAGGGGCCAGCATCATTTGAAGGTTTCTTGTTTGTTGATTTTGATTTTCCAAGACAGCTTGTAACCATTTAGGAGCTGTTTCTGCCTCCCCAGGGGCTGATGTAGCGCCTTGTAATTCTTCTGTCATTTTTTTGTTAATTTTTTAACGTTTTTCCGTGTACTTCCGGTTACGCTCTTATTTTGAAGGACCGCACCGGAAGTTGTCCGCGGCTGCGCTTCAGCAACTTCACAACGTTTTTTTTTTTTTTTTTTTTCTTTCTTTCTGTAGCGTAACTTGACTTATTAGTTCAGGATGCCGTTTTTTCTTTTCTTTTTGGATTAACACAGACGTTTTAAGAAGATCCCACTTCTGACACCAGTTGTCGTGCTTTACCTTCCAGTGGCGTGGATGTTCTGATGAAGCACAAGACAAGGAATCTTCTTGAACTGAACTTTACTTTCTCCAGCAACAGGTGAGTTACAGACACAGCTGATGGTTTATACACTGCGTTGTTTTGGCCTCTAGCTCTGGCACAGACAGCGTTTTAGCAGTGTCCTTACAGTGAGCCTTGAGTGCCTTACAACCAGAATCATAACAACGAAAGCTCTCGCGATGATAAGGTTAACTAGACGACCGTGTTGCATTTACTGACTTAACACTAGGCTCGGAGAAATCAAAACGAAAACAGAATAACAGCCTTTTATGCTCATAACAGCTTAAACTGCCTTACAATATTATACTGTATGATTCTTGATGCCTATAAATCATAGAGGGTAAATACAAATGCAATATATATGCAATGAAAAGAGTGAAAAAAAATTAACACCAAAGTTTTTTTTTTTGTTTTTTTTTTTTGCTGTTTTAACTTTTAAGCCCAAAATATAATTACTTCACTTTAGATTTGTAAATGAATGAAACAAGACTAGAATTGATCAGCATCTTTGAGAAGGTTAATTAATACCTGTTTATGGGGAAAATTCACTATTCATGGACCATGTTTTAAAGAAGTTATAATCATTGTAATAAATCTACTTTGATTATATATATATTTACAATTTTAAAACTAAATCTACATTTATATTTGTATAAATTCCCTGACCTACTAATATTAAATTTAACCATTTAGAGTTTACCTTCAAGTAATATATTAGTATTGCATATCTTTCAAATTTGAAGACCATGGTATTATTTAGGTCAGGAGCAAAGGAGATGTGACAAAGCTCAGTCAGTATTTTTTTTTAAATATGCCATTAAACAGGATTTTATCATTAAACAGTGAAAAGCTATTCCAAAGCTGACATTTTATCATAATTTATCATAACACATTGGCATAGATACCTGTCACCCGAAACATTTATTTTATTTAATTCTTATCCACCATGATAATTGGAATAATATACATGTCTTACAGCAAATGTATTGAATTGAGTTTCATTTAAAATGTTATTCATCCTGTTTCAAATAAAAATGTTATTCATCCTGTTTTCTATTCTAGTCTGATTCAATCCAAATAAAGAAATATTAGTGTTTTAGAAATTAAAAGGCAGGGTATCAACGTCAGTGCATATAGATAAGACATTGATATCGGCCTTTTGTGACAGGGAGAAACAAATCCGGACCTTGAATTTTGTTTAATTTTTTTCAGCCATAGTGTGTGGCATTACTTTCTTACATTGTTTACATAATTAGGGGGGCCACATGCCGAAGGCATGGCCCACCTACTACTATCTCACATATTTATTTAGGGGGGCCACATGCCGAAGGCATGGCCCACCTACTACTATCTCACATATTTATTCCGCGTATTATTAGGGGGGCCACATGCCGAAGGCATGGCCCACCTACTACTATCTCACATATTTATTCCCCCGTATTAAATGCCCCAAACCCTCCCACCAAA